>NW_010248205.1:29957-63617 GCF_000690775.1 Eurypyga helias | reverse complement strand
GAAATAATTATATTGAAAACTGATTGGCTGTGAAATTAATAATGTTTTGGGCAATGTGCCTGCTCTTGGCACTTCAGTGAGGTGTCAAGCTGTGGCAATGATCACACAAGTCCCGGATAGTTTTCCACATCCCACCTTCTAGGACTGATGTGTTAAATCTTGCTCCTGGGTAACTGGCATAGATCCTGATATATCATGAAAGAAAAAGTCACAGTGCTTGCATGCTGTCTGGGCAGATCTCGACAGGGGACGTTTGCCCAGGTGGTTGGCTGGCAGTGCCCACGCACCTTTTGTGTTCTCAAATCAGGGAGAAGTAGACTTTGTGCAGGGTGTTTCCACATTGACTGTTTCTATTTTAACATGTGGGTGTGTTATAGGAGGAGAGGAGTATTTTGGTTACCCAAAGGTGAATTTTAGTTTAGAGAGAATCCGATACTTCAGTTGTAGTGATGCCTCCAAAACAGTTGCCAATAATTTGAACAGTAGTGGTCACATTTCTCTTATGCCAACAAGTGCCCTTATATAAACAATTACAGCTGCAAATAAGAGCCAATACAACTTCCTCCACTTGGAAAACTGGGAGGAGCTATCTCAGATCCTGTAAAGGTGAATTTTAGTTTAGAGAGAATCCGATACTTCAGTTGTAGTGATGCCTCCAAAACAGTTGCCAATAATTTGAACAGTAGTGGTCACATTTCTCTTATGCCAACAAGTGCCCTTATATAAACAATTACAGCTGCAAATAAGAGCCAATACAACTTCCTCCACTTGGAAAACTGGGAGGAGCTATCTCAGATCCTGTCTGTTGGTAACATTTCTCTTATGCCAACAAGTGCCTTTATATAAACAATTACAGCAGCAAATAAGAGCCAGTACAACTTCCTTCACTTGGAAAACTGGGGGGAGCTGTCTCAGATCCTGCCTGTTGGTATACGATATGTCTCCATCCAAGGAAGAGACTGTTTTCTTATATAGACCCTAATCTCCTTGAAAAAACATTGTGCATGAATTATTAGTGGAAGAGCCATGTACATCCTATTTGCTGAAAAGTAGGACATACTCAGAGCTGTGGTTCTGTCATATCTGTGTGTAGACAAAAGTTATTTATGGTTGACACCAGACCTGATTGCTTGAGGATAGCTTGTCATACACCTTCCCTGTGCTCTAGACTGGGAATCTGTAGGATTTATTATGCTTCAATGAGACGATAAAAACCAAGTGTGTTGCATCTGCTCATGTTTTTTTGTCCCCCTGATCCATCAGTATGTGCCCTTTTAGGATAATGTGAGCAGGCTTTTTGCAAGAGATTTCTTGTCATGATGAACTCCCATTTTCCATTACTGAGAATGGCTGTGGGGTCAGCAACAGAGAGCAGTCTGGTTAGGAGGAGATGAAGACTACCAATAGCCTGTCCTGGAATCAACACTGATAGCTCCTTTCGAAAGTCTGGTTGCTTTCAATCTCTTCTCTCTCTCGCTCTCTGTCAGCTTTATCTTGCTGCCCATCCCATTAAGCAGGAGTGATTTCAACAAAAAGTCCCCAGTGGACTTCCTGATGTCAGAAAATCCTGTTACTAAACTGGATTGCATGGATATAGCAGATAGATACCATGGTTATAGCCTCATTAAAACTGCTTAGAGAATGAATGGGTTCTAACGAGACCCTTTGGAATACATGTAACTCCACCAGATGATTGTCTTTCAGCAAATACCAAGTCATAAAAATGTCACTGAAGGTTATATATATTCAAGGAAGAAACAGTAAGTACCTTCTGAGTTCACAAATCCTGTTCCTCACAATAAAAGTCTTATATGTAGGAATCACTCACTTTTAAAGTTGTCCAAATCCAAAGTTGACTTGAAGTTATTGCTTGTTTCTTTCAGTCTCAGGACCAACTGCAAGAGATTTATCTGCTTTAAAAATGTCTTTGCCAAGCATCAGTCCCAAAAGGCAAGTAAAGTAAAGCTCAGTGAGATATGATGAAATAAAAAATAATTAGAACATGCATGTTCCAAAGCAGAATTCTCTGGCAAAAATGCATCTGTCTTTAAATTCAGATGTGCTGCAGCAATAGAGCTGAACTGTGATAAGTTCACTTGTGATACTCTGATGAAAATATCACAGTGTGAGATAGTAACACATGATGAGTAGGTGGTAGGTGATCATGTATTCTGGAAAGTCCATCCCTTAACCTGCCTCCATGGTCAGTGGAGCAGGAGGCATCAGCTCTGAAATACCTTTTGGGGAAACTCCTCTTCCTTCACTGGCATTTGAGGGAGTCTGGGGAGAGAACTCTTGGGTCTTAGACATCAAATACCAAACACAGACTAAAGTAGGAGAGTAGCATGCTGGAAGTGGTGCAACAAAGTGCATTTCAATGGTATCAAGGCACATTTTTTTAGAATCACTGTTTCATTCTGGAGAGTAATTTGCAATTTTACTCCCCAAATCTAAACGAAGACAAAAATAAATGATGGAGCAGGCATAATGTTGTCCAAACCACTCCAAGAAAACCCCACTCCTAGGACATTTCTCATTCATAGGTTCTAATGTGGATCTGGATTGTAGAGAGGCACCTGGGGCAGAACACCAAGCTGAGCTAGGAGAGGGCTCCGAGTCTGTGAGTGCTTGCCTAGAACGTTATCCACTGGGATGGACCCCCCTTATAAAACCCATGACATCAAATTATACAGGGTCTAACTTGCAACTCAGTATTGCTGGGTATCCTGTAAATCCAGGTTATATATCATATTTACAGGAATATCTGGAGCTGATGTGCATCTTTGCAACTTTTAGAAGGACGCAGCCTTCTTGAGACCCACAGCCTTTAAGTCACAGACTTTAGAAGGACAGTGGTTCCAGCCCTGTGTAAGAACCATGAAAAAAACAAAACTGAACAGGCTTTCCAAATACTTTACAAATATACATGTCTCCTCGAGCTGCCATGCTGTGTGTGGTGAATGTGCACATGCTGTGTGTGACTAGACATACAAATTTTTAAGCTGCTCAGTTCATTACATAAAATCTAATCCAAACTATTTTAGGTACCGACAGCATGGGCAATGCGTTTTTCCCATAGCCTGTGGATTTTAGGTCCAGCCTTCTCAGCAAGCACCGCTTTTCTTGAAAAGGTAATAAATGTGTAATTATGAGAGTGCGCATAAATCTAAGAGGGAAGGAAGGAAGACAGCATGATGCATCACCTTGAATGGATTAGACTGGATTATATTCTTAAAGACACTGGTGTTTTCTCAATGTCATTTCAGGTTCACCGTAATTGCAGATTCAAGCAGCTCTGAAGGACTAGAGAGAAGATCTCCTTTTGGATGGTGCGTGCATCTGCATGGCAATGGAGAGTTACCCCAACAAAATGTGTTGTCACTCAGCAGCAGGGTGTTGATGTCAAAGTAGAGCTAATTGCTGTCCTGGCTCACTCACATCAGCAGCGTGCTTGCCTCCTTCCTGGCATTTTCCTTCTCTCTGTACCAGTGCCAAGGCGTAGGAATGGGTCTTTCCAAGGCATCGTTACAGCTGCAGTGGGGCTGGGAGCATCACACACCAGTGATGCGGGAGGTGAAGTGACTGTCAGGACTGGCATCTCACCATTGTTCTCATGACATATTTTTCCCTGCTTCATGTGCACTGAGATCTGTTAAAACCCTGGTGCTGTTCCTCCCAAGAGATGGCGGTTCCCATGGGACTGGCAGGATTCATGCAAGGAGCGTGAAGTCCTCTAGGACCACTTAACACCGACAAGTGTTGAAAATAGCAATGACTGATATCTCAGTTTCAGTACAGTGACAGTTTACTTTGCATGCTACCTGGTCCCTAGAGCCTTACACATTTATAGCCAGCGCAAGACGGGTTGTTGACAGGGGCAGGGAATAAAATACTGCAGACTGCTGCGCTTCCAGCAGTGTGCTTTGATGGCTCATTTGTGTAGGGCTGAGGCTAATGCCAGAGTCAGATCTAGATCTATTTGTGTGCTTCCCTGAAGTTAGCGGTTGGTGTGTCATCCCTTACTTGACCCCCAGTTTTGCACGCATTTCAGAACAACGCACACCAGACAGACCCTATGTCCTCACAATCCCGTCTGCTTCGCTCGCTCTTTCTGGAGCTCTGTGATCGTTTCCCTCTTGGGTTTATTGACTAAGAGTTCTATCGGATCTCAGACACTGCAGCTCAGGACTCTCACCACTGCCTTGTGCCTCCCTACAGGTATGCCATGGCTCATACTCTGCCTTTCAGTTTATGGGCCTGTAGCCCATGTGTCTTCTGCATGCTTCCATCCACCCTCAGTGGGTTTTGTTTGCTTTTCTTTCCTACTCTGTCCGTGATACAAAAACTTTTAGTGATTAAAGGAGCCCAACCACAGCCTGCAAAGTATTCAGTCTGTTAAGTCGGAAGTTAAGTTCGCTCAATTCCCCTCTGATGAGAAATCTTGACATCTTTGTGAGAGGGCTTTGGTACGTGTATCTGCACACACGTATATTGTATATAGTGTGTTTAATGTTCATCACATAAGAATTGGCATGGGGCAAGATTGGGGAGGCTCCAGAGCTGAGACATAGTCATGGAGAAGAGGAACAGTGAGCCAGGTGTTGGGGACCACACTCAAGTCCTCTAAAATCAAAAGACTTGCAAAAAATATTTTCAGTTAGCCTTGTTCTTCCCATATTCATAATTCTGTTTGTAGAGGGGAAAAAAATCAAGCTGTGACAGCAGCAAAGCTGTAGTCAAATGTGCTGTCCTATGTTCCTGACCAATGAACAGCATATTTTGGGTTTGCTTTGTCTCTACAGACTGGCTGGAAGGGTTGAAGTGGGCAAGTCGTAAAGAATGTTTGCTCTCGTCAGCAGCAAACCGTGCAACAAGAGGAAACACTAAAAAAAGAAAGAATCGTCCTGGTGTTATGACCTGGATGGCTACAACCATGATAGATCGTTTCTGTCTGGGAACCCCAGCAACCAGGTCAGTGTCCTGTTTATTTGCTGGGAATTTAGCTCACATCTCTCAGTCTGTGGCTTAGACCTGTGTATCTGTTGCTGCTTGTAGGTAAACTACATCCACGTAGGCTCACAGAATGGTTTGGAGGGGTCCTTAAAGATCATCTAGTTCCAACCCCTCTGCCATGGGCAGGAACACCGTCCACTATGGGAGGGTCCCAGAGTCTTTGGATTAGGTGCTGTACGTGACGTGGGAAGCTCTTCTTATGCCCTTTATTTTTCTTTGTTGCCTTTATAAAATCTGTTCATTTCTCATAAGGAATTTGTATCAGGTTATTTGTATTTAGGATGGTGTCCTTAGGGTGGAAACACCCTTTTGAGCAGAATGCTGTTCAGCCTTTTCCATCTGTACTGTGTTCAGTGAGGAGGCTGAGCTCATATGTTACACTGAATTAAAAGCAAGAGCCTCCTTATAGCTGTATCATTGCTGTCTCGCTGCCACGTAGCAGGTGAGAGGGAAACACTCTGCGGGCCGCTTGTGGTGTGACGGAGACCATCTGTGGGACTGCTGACACATCATGTAAGCACTTTTTCACCGTTCCCAAGTTACGTTGCAAGAAGAGACTTGCAGGAAGTGGTGAGGAACTCTAATACAGCACGTGCTCTCTGGGCAATTTGCATCTCCCATGCTGCGGGTTTGTTCTAAAAGGTACCTTCATGGCTTCTTGAAATGCCCTGTCCTCTCTGTGGTCCAGTTAATTTAATGAACTGTCAGGATATGGCACAGCAAGCAATTTGAGGATTAATAAAAACCTGGAGCACAGGCTGATTTGGAGAACTCTGCTAACATCAAATATCAGGAATAGGCGATGTGCACGGGAGTCACTACCAGGGTGGGCTGCTTTCAAGCACAAAATCAAGCATGAAATGCTGAGCTGGCTGTACTTTCAGTGTTTGTTTAAAACTTTTCTACCTCAGAGGCTGTTTTCCCCTCCGATGTCCTTCTTGGGAGAAGGGATACAGTCACAATCTTAAAATGTTAGCGACAGATGGAGAGGTGGAGGTGTTTCTGGCAATCTTCCAACTGACAAATGCCTGGAGAATATATACAGTACCTCGCTGCTGGCCATTATGGTAATTCTTCCCCTTTCACGGAGGCAAACTGTGGGCAAATGAGAGTCTGTCTTGTTGCATAAGCACTGATCTGCAGAGCCTTTCCGCAGCGATATATGCAGGATGTCATATTTAAGGTCTCCGTGCTGCAAACTGCTCAGAGCCCTGACAGCCTGAGGAGTGGAGGGAGTTGGGTCTTGTTTGTCTGGGACAGATAGCAGATTGCTGACATAGCTGGTGTCTGCACACGTTTTACTAGCTTTTCAGGCATGTCAAGAAGGCTCTTCAGTGCCCCTGGGGCACTGTGTCAGAGACATTGTGTCATCCAGACAAATGCCAAACATTGACTTTCACCTTTTCAGAGCAGTAACAGCCTTACCCTAGGACATCTCTACAGATTAATAACTGTCTAATTTGCAAGATAGCAAAAAAAATCATGAATTACTGATGGGACTCATACAAGGTTGCATAAAAAGACTTGGCCCTTCAGAACAACCAGGGTGGCAACTTTGTCCTGCACTGTCTCCAAAGCTAATCCTCACTGACATCACCAGCTGTGCTGCCAGATGTTGGCAGGTGGAAGCACCTCTTCCAGGCTGAGCCTGCCTCCTGCAGAAGGAATGCATACTTCACTGGCTTGGCTTCCAGCTGCCTGCCACCTAACAGAGCTCAACACACCAACAAACAAGCCAAAATCCCACCTCTTTTTACACAGCTCAGCATGTGGCAGCATGTAGAGCTAGCCATCAGCAGATGTCTAAGCAGGGCCTATATGTGTACAAAAATTTTAATGACATAAACAAATAAAAACCTTTTCTATCCTCCCGTTCCATCATGACACAGCTAAAACTGAGGTGTGCACCAATTGCAAAGAAAGTCATGCGTGCTGACAGCCAGCCTGGGGATAAAATCCTTGCTTCCATATTGAAAATCCTTGCTTCCATATTGTGTGAATTGTTGCCTCAGAACACTCTTCCATCAGTGTGTGTCAATGGAGGAGGAATTCCTAGCAAAAGCGAAAGAAGTAGCCTTCTATTTTGCCAACATCTGGTACCAGTGTGATCATATGGTCATGGTCATAACACTTGATTAGTTGTGTTCAGATCGAGTGCCCAGTGCTGTGTGAAGACAAATCAAAGGCTCCCTCCTTCAAAGAGTGGAGGCTAACGGGTGCCTACCTCCTCAAGGAGCAGCTAAGCATGTTCTGGGAGGTTCTCTCAGTAGGATTTTGCAGGCTGGAATGGATTGTGCGTATGTAGTCAGGACCTTGGTGTTGAACCTGAGTTAACATCCTGTGCTTCTTGCCGTTACTGACTTCTGGTTGTTGGGCTGGAAGCCATACAGCCAAACTAGTTTGTGTTGGGCCACAGCACAACTTTAGTGTTGGGTTGTGTGATCAAGGGTTAGTCACCATAAATACAAATACCCAATAAGGAGCCGGACTAGCCAGCGTGTAGGATAAAAGGTCCAGGAGCTGGGTATAGGAGAGACCATGGCCCAGAGGCCAAACACCGGAGGGACCAGGGGGTCTGCAAGCTATTGGAGGGGCTGTAGGTCTGAGCCAGCTACCCCAGAGGCCGTTTGCGTGTGTGTATGTGTGGGTCTGAGTACCAGCAGCCAGGCTGGGGCTGCAGAACCTGGGGCCTTGTAGCTCCAGGTGCCAGCAACAGGGGAGACTGGGATCCAGGGAGCAGCTGAGGGATGGACTTAGTGTCTGAGCCCAGTTACTGGAGGAATCCATATTATGTGTATGTGTTCCACTAATTAAATACATATTAACACATATATTCCACTACTTTTGTGTATATATTTGTGTACACATATTGCACTGACAGACTTCCATCCTGATTAGTAAGAGGACCAAGGGGAGAGCACTGGTGCTTAAGGTGTTCATGTGAGTGATTTCTCTCTGCACTGACCTGTGTGACCAACCGTGTGTATATATATGTATGCATACATGTAGTATACATGTCTTTGAGAGTGCACCTGTGGGAAATACACACTCAACCTCACTACTTGCTGGACCTGGGGACATGAAGCTGTGGCAGCCTTGCCTCTGCCAGGCTACTGGATTTGGCAGCTCCCAGCAATCAGCACAGCAACTTACGTCTTTCTGAAAACTGCATATACCGTCTGGTCTCCGCAGAATGGGTTTTTGGTTGGTTATTATATTGTTATTTAGATAACTCTCTTCTTTTTTACTTTCTTCTTGACGTCTCTGTGGTATTTGCCTTGCAGTGTCACTCTGTGCATGAGGGATAGTTGGACCCAGTTCCCTTCTCATTCTTCCAGACACATCCCACTGGGCTGTTATGCAGGGAAAATTAATTCACAGCCTTTTCCCATAGTATTTGCTGCCTACCAGAATCAGAGGAATCTAAGTTAGCACTGATAACTACTACTTTTGATACAAAGGCAGCCTGCCCTCACTTGCACATGCTACTTAGACCAAATTGCATAAACTTAAAACCAAACTGACTTACAAATTATGATGACAACTTAATCATGAGAACAAACTGCAACTTTAAACCCCTGTGATTTAAATCATCTGTAAGTAGGATTTGGATCTAACAGGCTAGCATTCAAGGCTGAACAGCTCAGTAATTGCAGCAGTACACAGAATACAATAAACCATCAGGGGAAAAAAAAAAAAAAAGAAAAGCCTTATTCAGGATAACAATGCCAGGAGAAGTAATTACCATTGCAGTCCAGGCACTGCGAGGTGTTAGGTGCTTCTGTAGCAACATAAGCTCTTCCCAGCTGACTGTGCTTAGCAGAGCTAAAATTGGGAAGAATGAAAACCAAACCAAAATAAGAATAGGAAGGAGAACCAATCCTCTACATTTGACCCAAGCAGTAGAAACCAGTGGTTGGGGCAGAATAGCTCATAATTTATGAATTTGTCTGGCTTTGGAAGGGTGTTTTCTGAATTGGTGCTTGAAGGCAAAGATGGTCAGTGCAGATTTAACTTCTCCAGTGCAAGAATGAAGTGCACAGTCTCTCTGTAATGTGATGAGTTCTGCTTTACCTTGCATTTCTGCACTGTTTCTGGTGCTTAAGCCAGACATCATTTTACAGCTGGCTTCTTTTCTCTTGGATTTGACACATTCTCCACATATCGCTACTCCAGTGGTCCACAAATGAAAGTGATATAAGATTTAGTAGTGAGTCTGTTTTGCGGGACATCAGCTAACGTTTTCTCCTGAGTTGAGGTAGAGTTCAGCCCCGCTTCTACTGAAGATGCTTTCCCAGTTTTCCTTCAGTAAGATGAACCCGTGGTTTTATTAATGATGCTGTGATCACTTTAATTACAATGGAGATGTTATATTTCAAGAAGCACCCTCTTGCTTGGGCCGTAAACTTAAAACTGGCTTTCCACTGTACTTATGGCAAAAAATGCTTTAGGGTCTGCATGAAAATGTTAATGCTTCTGATTTCCTAGGTTTTTAAGAAAGGATCCACTAGGTCCTACAGACTGGTCGGCTGAATATCATGTTGTATGTCCTCTAAGCCCAGCACCAAGGGTAAAACTGAAACATGTCAGTCCCCAGGAGACAGACATTATTTGTGTAGTATATGACAAGAGGAACTACTCCAGTGCAGCCAGGTCTGAAGAGGAGAGATTAAACCACAGGCCCAGGTTATCCCACCAGGGGAGTAATCTTTGATAATAAACATGGAGAAGAACACACCAACAGAGAAGCTCTGTCTTAGGGGAATGAAGGGTGGATGTTTCCAGTATGAGGGCACAGCAGAAAACAGTATTAACAGATTAAGGCTATGTAACAAAGAGAGGAAAATGAGGACATGTCACCTTTTTTTGATGTCCAAGGATGACATGGGTGCAGCAGCAGAGAAAAGCCTAAAAGAGAAGAGCTGATAGAAACAAAAGACCGGGGAAAGAGAAACTCAGAAGCAGCATTTGAATTCTGGAATCAGTGAAATGTAGGGATGTCAGTGACCACTCTGACCTGTCACTCTGCATACAGAGGCAGGACTTAATACATCAAGAGCATCCCTGATATGTTTCCCCAGCCATGAAGGATCTCCCAGCCTCCTCAGTGCCATTTATCACTTGAAAGCTTTCCTCTGAGTCCAATCTAAACGTTCATCTGGCATTTTCATTCCAGATTTTTAGTTCAATGAATTTTCCTTCCCCTCTCTACTGTAACAAAGGGTTTCACATTGACACATGGGTCAGAAAAATGTCAAACGTGCAAGCCAAAATGTATTTGAAATGGTTGGGTTTCACTCAGACTTGTTCAAATATGTTGAAACTTCAGGCTTTGTCATTGTCTAAACCCAGGTAAATTCAACAGATTTGGGGTGTTCCAGCTTGAGAATGGTATTTCAGTTGAGTCCCTAAGCAAACTCAGCCTTAAGGTTGTGTGTCTGTCTGTCCACATGTCTGTAAGTCTTCCTTCCAATAATTTTTGAATATCAAGAAACCAAGATTGAGAGAGCATTTTGAAGTTTAACAGAGAATTTCTTTCAAGAATTGTGAAAATCAGCACATGGGTGGGGGTAAGAAACCTGAATTACTGGTCACTAAGAAAAAAGCAGGAAGTGCTCAGCTTTATGCTTTTATTTTCAGTGACTGTGGCTTTGCGCTTGGCCTGTGTGTAATGTTGGATTAACCAGACTGTTTGCAGTCTTGGGGCTGGTGGGGAGGATGGGGACAGCTGGTTTGGTTGTGGTGGGTTGTGGTGGGATGGTGTAAAAGAAACAGGCTGCAAATCTTCAGGAACTTTGGTTTCACAGATAGCATCTCTTGATTTTAATTTTCGGGACATCTGCCGATCAGAAAGGCATGTGGGTGCCAGAGGAACAAACCTGCTTTGAAAAGCAGAACAGTGTGGCAACAGTTGGAAATAGTTCTGCTGATTTCAGGAGGCAGAAGCAGCTCCTTCACACCCTGGGACTACTCATTTTTTGGAGAAGACAGTGGGCAGAGGTTTGGCAGGCTCCCCTGGCAGTGATGTGATGGTAATTTGAACACTGTGAAATGCACATCCTTGGGCAAGTGATACAGAGAAACTGATGCTGGAAGGGAAAGGCTTATGCAGTTTGCCAGGCTGAAGGTCAAGCCTGATACTTCGTTATAAATAATCCCTTTTTGTATTGTTTCTGGTGGAGGGTTTATCAGCATGGGTTTATTTCAGTTCCATTCTTTCAGCCTATGGAAATAATGCTCTCAGCCTCCACTTTCCACTTTTAAGCATGAATTGAAAATCTGACAGCTTGTCAAGCTTTTGTGTATCAGCACTTACCTCTGCACTGCCAGAATGAGCTAAAAGAATGCATAAAGGATAGTTAAGACAGTGAAGGACTGTTGTGCAGTGAGATGAAATAATTTGCTGCTAATGCACATGACAAACTGAAACAATAAAAGTGTCGTGGTTTAACCCCACTAAGCACCACACAGCTGCTTACTCACTCCCCCCACAATTGGATGGGGAAGAGACCCAGAACAGTGAAAGTGAGAAAACTCATGGGTTGAGATAAAGACAGTTTAATGGGCAAAGCAAATCCACACACACAAGCAAAGCAAAACAAGGAATTCATTCCCCACTTCCCATGGGCAGGCAGGTGTTCAGCCATCCCCAGGAAAGCCAGGCTCCATCACACATAACGATTACTTGGGAAGACAAACGCCATCTTTCCAAATGTTCCCCCCACTTCATCCTTCTTCCCCCAACTTTATATGCTGAGCATGACATCATATGGTGTGGGATATCCCCTTGAACAGTTGGGGTCAGCTGTCCCAGCTGTGTCCCCTCCCAACTTCTTGTGCACCCCCAGCCTCCTCACTGGTGGGGTGGGGTGAGGAGCAGAAAGGCCTTGACTCTGTGTCAGCCCTGCTCAGCAATAATGAAAAAATCTCTGTTTTATCTACACTGTTTCCAGCACAAGTCCAAATCACAGCCCCATACCAGCTAATACAGAGAAAGTTAACTCTACCCCAGCCAAACCCAGCACAGAATTACACTCTAGCTTTGAGCTGCAAATCCCTCCCTTACACAAGTACATTAGGAATAGCCCACTGACGTCACTGGGGTCAAACCAGTGACCAGGTGACAAGACAATGGAAGAGCAGAAGCAGTTGGTGTCATTTGTGCTGCAAAACTGTTACGAACCTGTCCCTGGCCGGGAGTAGGAGAGCACATGACAGAAAGCATTTCCCCAAAAGCTTGCATTTCAAGTGGGGGACATGACTAAAGGATGAATGACAAAATGGAAACCCAGAGAGAGAACAGGCCAGACTGACCCAATATGACATCAGACACTTAACTAGGAACATCACCTTCTTTCTTTCTTAGCAATGTAGAGATTCTGGTACTGCCTGAGGGCTAGTCTGTCCTTCTGTTAATCACACGGACCCAATCCATGTCTCCAGTTTAGGTGCCTATGTCTAACTCTGTCCCAGCCAAAACCAAGAGAAGGTCATTTTGGGGGTTGCCTTGAAAAGAAATTGGTGCATTTCTAAATCGTTGACTGGTTTGCCTTAATATGACAGAATATCCCAAGAGACAAAAGGCATCTGGAGTATTGTCTAAAGGTCTGCAGGAGAGTCTTCTTGGTGGAGCTGGGTAATGAAGCTGTCTTTCTGCTCCAGCCCTTCTGGCTTGTCTTGGAGAGTAGAAAGCACCCTACAAATGTTTCTCTGCCCAGACAGCCTCCAAGTGACCTCAGAACCCCAGCACTGCCTGGATTATACATGTCACTGTTTGGCATGGACTCCTCTGGGGGAAAATGCAGAAGATTTCAGATTCAGAGTCTCTTCATTGAGTCTGACGAGAAGCAGAGTCCATGTAGTCTGACTGGAAGATGGTTGCATGTTAAGCACCATGAAAACAGGTCTTTCCTGTTTTCAAGGAAAACTGGAAAGATTTCAGATTTCAAGGAATGTTTTAAGGGAGATGGCAAAGGCCATCAATTTATGAAGAGCATTTAAATCAGTAATTAAAAGCCAGTTCTGCAATGCTAGGCTAAGGCTGTAGTTTGCTGCCTTAGGGTAAAGAGGACTTGAAAAACATGGTCCTCACTGGGTAGCACGGCTGTGTGTTCTCTCTGTGTGGCCTTTTTAGCACAGAAGCCAGGAAACGGTGGAACGAGCTAGTGGAGGGTCTCAATGCTATCACCATGGGCATGTCATGGAATTATGTCAGCTGTATCTTCACTGAAGGGCTCCTACCCAGCAGGGTTGATTGGATCAGAGACGGGGACTTGCCAACTGGAAATGCTGTGTTGCTACAAGAGGAGGGCAGTGGCCAGTGGGCTGGCAGTGGCCTCACCTAAAAATGAGAGGACAGCTTTTAAGTAGTACCACTGCACTCCAGGAAGTGCTTGGTGGTTGTCATGTATTTGCCTGATTGCCTTCCTGTTGTCCTTTTCTTCCCTCAATACACTGTTGTTTTGTGGAATCATTTGATTTACTGTTTGCAAGTAGGAACTACGTCTCAACCAGTGCCAGATGGCTCAGGGTGGGACTCCAAGATGTTTGTCAGTGGCACTTGGGAATTGAATCCAGACCCTTTTTGCTGTCCACCTACATCTGCCTGCATAGTATTTTATGTTAATTAAGGTCAGGTATAATGGGACTATTACAAGTGAAAAAACTCTGTTAGGTAAGAAATATGTATGCCCTCACCTGGGTATTATTTGCTTTGTTTAATATGAACAGTAGCGAAGTTTCTTTGCTTTTGTAGAGGTGAAGTGGAATTTATCTGCAATCTGCTCTTTCTATTTCAGTCTCTTTTGTCAAGGCTTCTCATTTTTATGCTCTGGAGGTTAGTGTGTTTGACGCTCGCTCGGAGCAATACGCCCACACCCCTCACTTTGACCTTGTGTTCTTACAAATCGAGTCCACTGGAAGCACAAGAAATTGAGCGTTAGTGTTAAATAGGGAGTGTGGATTCATTTATTTCCATCTCAGGTAAAAACTGTGAACTGTGTATGCAGGCAGGGCTGGCGCTGAATTAATGGCACCTGCAGCTTTGTTCACGCAGAGCAGCGTGAAACTGCTGCCTTTCCAAGCAAGCCCCAGCCTAGCCACCGTGGTGCTCCCTTTCTCACCGGTGTTCCCCGCCACCACACCTATGATTAAGGATCATCTCTGCTAAATTTACAGGGCTCTAAATCTTCTAGAGCCTGCCTACAGCTGGTTGGAAAGTTTGCTGGCAAAACAACATGACTTTTGGACAATACTTAAAAAAGCATGGGGTTTTTTTTTAGCCCAATGTGTGGACCTGCTGGCCACACATCCCCTAAGCATGAACTAGGAATGAAGGGTTTTTTCTTTTTCTTTTTTATTGAGGAAGCAATCTCCAAGTGCCAGAGCTTAAAGCTATGGAGGATGCCATCCAGTCACCTGTATGATTTTCCTAGAGTCCCTTACAGTGCCTTTGAGTATCTGGTGGTAAAATGATATTTTTAGTTTTAGTTTTGAGTGTTTCTGGCTATTTTCATTCTTTTGAGGAAATTAAAACAGTAATTTTCAAACCAGTAAATGTAAAGGATGTCCCATACATGAAGCAATTCACGATTTACCTGCCACTAGAACTTCCAGTCTGTTACAAAAAGTACAATTTAAATACACATTAGCAGCCCACAAAGGGGTCTGCAGAGTAAGGGTTCCCTGAATATATTTCTGGAATGACTATTAAAAAAATACATTCTTCTCAAAGATTCTGTTCATCACAGTGTAAAGTATGTCTGGGCAAGTACAAGATATTAATAGCTCCAAGGAGTTCCTTTATTCACAAAAAGAAACTAACATGGGAATCTACTTGCTAAAAACCAAGTATGTTCTGCTCCTCTCACGTATAATACTAGACCAGCTAAAGGGGAAAAAAAATCCAACAAATTTGAAGAAACATTGAAATTGACTTTAGAATTGTTCCACTGAACTGGGTCAAGCTATTTTGAGGCTTAAAAGGCAGTAGGTTTTACTAGGAATCTGAAACATTGATATGGCTGGATTAACAATCATCATCAATTTAGGGAACTCGCAGGCCAGGAGTTGGAGATGCCGTGTAATATTCTGTTTATGGCTATGTGGTTAATCACTTGCTTTCCTTGGCGGCTGCAACTATTTCAGGAAGTCTTGCCCTATTGGGACTAAGAGATCTAGTATTAGATATTAGCATTTAACCTCTTCCTATTTTAGAAGTCTTTATGTTAGTTTCAGAGGGCTGGATAAAGATGTTGGCTAGATGGGAAACCCGTGATATTGTAGGATTAGGGATTTGAAGAGGAGGCGGAGAGAGGCCAGTCCAAGATTGTCCTCAAAATGGATGGCTGAGAGATAGGAGATGGGAAGAGAAGCATCCCTTAAGGCATTTGTTTCCATTATGTTATTTAACTTTCTCCCACTTGCAAAAAACTGCCATGCTTCAGCTTCTGCTAAATATGAAAGACTGGGTGCTTTAAGCACCCAGGAGCTTAAGCGGCTGCTCAAATATTTAGTTTTTACGTCACCCATTTAACTTTAGGAACCCAAAGATTGAAAATTTGGCCCTAACTTGAGCCAAATATCTGGTGCTATGCGTGGGACGTATGTGAGATAGCTCTTTGAAGAGAACAGGTATCTATTTACTAGTAAGTATATGTATTTGTAGGTAAACTGTTATTGGAATTATGTTTGTGTTAGGCTTTTTAGTTAAATATTATAATAACACTGCCCTGCCTTAATTGTTGTCCTTACGAAAACTTGCTTAAAATGTATCCTGTTTACAGCTCTAGGTTGTTTCTCCAAGGAAATTTAGAAGCTCTTGTAAAAAGAAGTTTGAAAGTTGTTGGTTTAAAGAGACAAAAACGGTCGTAATACATCTCTCCTGTCAGACACTGTGATTTGACCAAGAATAGCTGAGATGTGTAACTTCATTTTAGCTCAGCATGCCTTCTCCTTGGATATTATCCTTGGTATTTCCCATTTGATTTTCCCATAGCATCCAGCCTCTACAGACTGAGTCATGTTTTCTTTATGCAATGGAATTACATGCTAGCACAGATAGGCGAAGTCTAGAAAAGAAGCAATCCCTTCCGGTTGTGGTTTGTTCATATTCTAGTAGAGTCCTTGGCCAAGAGGTGGATCCTAAGTGCACATTGATGAAATAACAGCCACCTTATCCCTTAGATGACTAAAGCCTCAAACCTCAGCCTTGGAGATACTTAGATACGAGGTCCTAGCCAGGAACTAAGATGCTGAGTGCTTTTTTGGGGTAATTTTTGTGTGTCCAAGACAGACTGGATGGAAGACAGGAACCGTCTTGATCTCTGTTTCACAGTTTGGAAACTGTTGTGTCCATATATGGACAGACAGCAGTTGGGTTAAAGATGATCGAGATCATAGAATCATAGAATCATAGAATGGTTAGGGTTGGAAGGGACCTTAAAGATCATCTAGTTCCACCCCCCCTGCCATGGGCAGGGACACCTTCCACTAGACCAGGTTGCTCCAAGCCTCATCCAGCCTGGCCTTGAACCCTTCCAGGGAGGGGGCATCCACAACATCTCGGGGCAACCTGTTCCAGTGCCTCACCACCCTCTCTGTGAAGAATTTCTTCCTGATATCTAATCCAAGCCTCCCTGATTTCAATTTGTACCCGTTACCCCTTGTCCTGTCACTACCGGCTCTTGTAAAAAGTCCTCTCCCAGCACCCTTGTAGCCCCTTCAGGTACTGGAAGGTGCAATGAGGTCTCCTCGGAGCCTTCTCTTCTCCAGGCTGAACAAGCCCAACTCTCTCAGCCTGTCCCCATAGCAGAGGTGCTCCAGCCCTCTGATCATCTTCGTGGCCTCCTCTGGACTCGCTCCAAGTGGTCAATATCCTTCTGATATTGAGGGCTCCACAGCTGGATGCAGCACTCCAGGTGGGGTCTCACCAGAGCAGAGTAGAGGGGCAGAATCCCCTCCCTCAACCTGCTGGCCACACTTCTCCTGATACAGCCCAGGATACGGTTGGCCTTCTGGGCTGCCAGCACTCACGGCCAGCTCATCTTCAGTTTTTTGTCTACCAGTACCCCCAAGCCCTTCTCCTCAGAGCTGTTATGGTCGTGGAAGAGCCCTGCTTTGAACTGACTGCTGCCAACAGCTTAACGGAACGTCTCTGCACTCCCTTCCCCCAAGTAAGCTTTACGAGCTGCTTTTTTAACCAGCTTTCAGTGAATACCGCATCTTAGCTCCTACTAAATCTGTCTTCCATTCTGCTATACCTGTTACTTTAGTTGTGCAAGATTTATATCGAGAACAGGAATTGTGGCAAACAAGCCATTTGCAGCGTGCATGATTAGGCGTGTGGTATCGCTTCGGCTCCCCAGAAGGGTTATGAGGTAATGGGTAGTTACTGGGTACCACAGATGTTGGGAAAATCTCATTCCATGGTGTTTTTCAGAAATTCTCCCTTACAGAAATCTTCTGCTTTTTGTGTGTTTTCCATTCTTATCAGGAAAAATGAGGCAATTTATAAGGATGCTAGATGACTAAAGATGCTAGGTGCCTAAAATGGACTAGGAGGTGAATGACTTACTCTTCCCAAACATGTTCCCTGATAAAGATCTTTCTGTTCTTTGACATTCGCATACATTTTTCACTCTTGAGTTTTATTCTTAGGGAGAATTGACAACACTTGGGTACTGCGTTTTACATCTCATAAATCTCGAAATGTCCAAAAATGACAACAGCACACATGGGTATATGTGAGAGTACATGCACACATTATTCATGGCACTAGCTGGATGGAGAGCTTCAGCTTTCACTCCCAGTAATTCTTAGCTAAGGCAATCTCACAGCCATAAATTCACTGCAGAAAACATGCTAAAACTTAGGCGAGAAATGAGAAGTGTTTAATTCTGAAAGTGTAAATGTATTCAACTTTGCTGTGGGAGCAAAATATGTCTTTTAAATTCCTTACCCTGTCTTACTTTATTGCAGCCACAGTTAGAAGTGGTAGGTACTTCTGAATATAGGGGGTTTAATTATTACAAGATGACAGTACTGAGGGTTTCATCTCTTACTAAATCATTTTGGTTGAGGCTTGGCTGACCCACAGGACCCCATGTAGTCATCCTTGTGCCAGTCAAATATTCTGTCCCCACCGCCCAGTTCCTATGCTGGTGTTACTCTACAAGTGCTAGTATTGACCCCGTGGCAATGATGCTGTTTGCAGTGCCAACTAATGGGCCAGCAACTCAGGTGGAAGAGCTTTTTAGAAGAACTCTTGTTTTGAACCTCATCCTGTCACTCTTTGGTTTCATTTTCTTATCCTTAATAGATCATAACCAGGCCCTTACCTGCCCGGTGCATCACTCTGCATGCATGCTGAAAATGTGTAAGTCATTATCCTTATTTCCATAGAAAAGTTGCATTGTTCAGAGAGAAAATGCCCGTTTCCACCATTATGTCATTTGCTAGATGTTTTTAATGAGTTTTTTACAACTTGTCTGCAAAGCATGTTGCTTCTTTCATTGCATCTCTCCCAAGACCTGCAGGTAGGTGTGGTTTCAACCCAGTTAGCATCTATGTAGGAGCAGGTGAGCTTCAATACAGCTTCACCATTTCTGAGGCCAAAAGAGACAGTTATGTTTCTCTGCACTGCTCTCTGATGACACAGATTAGCTTTCTTCCTCCTCTCCCTCAGAACAGAAATCTTCAGAGGTTTAACTTACAGTTGTCTCCATATGACATGAAAAATAGGAATATGTGGCGCATTTAAGGCGAATGCACAGACCTGTCCTATGTGGTTTGGAGGAAGCCCTGTATGCTTCTGGTTGGTCAAACCCTGCATGAGGCAGTGTGAGACAGGGGTCTGAAGGTCTTTCTTGGAGCAAAGTAGGAAATAGATGGTACTGAACAAAGTAGAAAATAAAGTGAGATGCACTTTCTTCCTTAAAAATAATCAGTGCAAAGTGTCAGCGATTGCGAATTTGCAAAACACATTTCCCAGTTAGGAAAAACCTTTACACTGTGACTTCAGGCAGCGTTATTACCTTATAGCTATGAACTGATTTTATATTTAATGATTGAATTTGCCTGTTTTCTCTTGCTGGCATGAGGAGGTCTGTGACAGCGTAAAATGCCATTCACTTTCAGATATCTCCTTCAGAGCAGGTCCACACTGTCCATCCTCTCTGATAAGCTGAATGGGTGGCCATCATTAACCCAGGCACCCCAGCGTCTTCCCCAGCCCCTGAACTTCAAGTGTCTGCTCTTCTTTCTGTGGAAAGACTTGATTTCAGTGAGAGGAGCAATGACTTAAATCTCCCTGAGGTTTTAAAATCACCTACGTATTGTTCAGCTGTCAGTAATCCCTTTGGCTTTACAGACTTGGCAACAATTACTGCGTTAGCTGATTCAGAAAAAATCACTGATATTAATTAGGAAAACCTCCATGGGCAATTTTCTAATTTAGACACCATTTCTATTTCCTTTCATGCCTTTATGAAAATGCTGGGGCTGCCTCTTCCTATTGCCTGCACTGATGTTCATTAAAGTCTGTCAGAAAGGAATTGAAATATATTTTGCCTCTCCGTGGTTGTTCTCATCAAAAACAAGAAAGACACTGCTTGGATTCTAGCACGTCACCCTGAGCCACAGAAACTCTCCTCTGCAATGCATAAGAAGGGGAGCAGGTGGAATCATGATATATATTTAAAACCAATTCTATGGGGAGTTCTCAGATGATAGCCACCTTTGCTACTGCCATTCATTATAGATGCTTATTGTTGAATGTGTAAAGTGAACCCTAATTATTGATTGATCAGCAGGCTGAAGGTGACAGCTAGTAAGAAGCATTAATACCTTGTATAAAGAAGTGAATAAGAAATCATTTTTGTCAGAGGTTAGGCTTATTCTGGAGATAAATTGCAATTTTATAGCCCTCGAGAAAATGACCTGTAGGAGCAAAAAAGTCTGCTCACTCTTTCTGCCTAAAGAAACACATACTGCTCATCAGTTAACATCCATCAGTGTATACTGAGCATTAGCACTGAGCTGTTCTGGTTTTTTCTTTCACTTATCCCAAGCCATTGGTTTCAGTGGATTTACAGCTGATTTATGTCTTCACAAACAATTTCTTAGTGCTTTTGTAACCCTTCATAAAAACTATTATTATTGCAGGCATTGGGAAGGAGGCGTGTGGCTTTAGGTCTTGCAAATATTTCAGTAAACTATGCAGTCAATTTATTGGAAAATAAAGTTTAGAGAGACTAAAGCTATGTCTGGCTCTTGATCAAATTTGGCAAGTATCTTTGGCTTGAAAAATGTTCAAAAAATGTGAATAGCAAAGTGCTGCTCTCAGATTTGCTAAACAAAACTGTTTGTTATTTCATTTTGAAAACAGTGTTTTAATTGAAAATTGACCATAAAAATAATTGATTTAATCCCCATAAATTCATGGAACATTTAATTTCAGTTCAAATCAAATGATTCAGAAAGAGCTCAAATGAGTTTTTTCTCCCTGTCCATTTCCTCTTCATTTCAGCTGGCTGGAAATAAATAAAGAGATAGATAGATAGATAGATAGATAGATAGATAGATAGATAGATAGAAAGATAGAAAGATAGAAAGATAGATAGATAGATAGATAGATAGATAGATAGATACGATCCTGTCTCTCTGAGCTCAGCCCCTGAGCTGAAACATCCACACTCCTGCCAGCTCTGCGTGAACACCCGTGCACTGAATCCCACGTGTTACCAGTTGGGTTGCCCTGGGGTGGTGTGAACAACGCCACAAGATCTAGCCCATTGCATCAGCAAAGACTGACAAATTGCAACAGTAGAAATAATTATGAATTTACAGTAGGATGTTGTGGATTTAAACCCGACTCATGTCCGGCAGGTCCGGGACCATGGTCTGATTTATCATAGAATCATAGAATCATAGAATGGTTAGGGTTGGAAGGGACCTTAAAGATCATCTAGTTCCAACCCCCCTGCCATGGGCTGGGACACCTTGCTCTAGACCAGTTTGCTCAAAGCCACATGCAGCCTGTCCTTGAAGACATCCAGGGATGGGGCATCCACAACATCTCTGGGCAACCTGTGCCAGTGCCTCACCACTCTCTCTGTGAAGAATTTCTTCCTGACATCTAATCTAACCCTCCCTGATTTCAATTTGTACCCATTACCCCTTGTCCTATCACTACCAGCTCTTGTAAAAAGTCCTCTCCCAGTACCCTTGTAGGCCCCCTTCAGATACTGGAAAGCTGCAATGAGGTCTCCTCGGAGCCTCCTCTTCTCCAGGCTGAACAAGCCCAGTTCTCGCAGCCTTTCGTCATAGGAGAAGTGCTCCAGCCCTCTGATCATCTTCGTGGCCCTCCCCTGGACTTGCTCCAAGTGGTCAATATCCTTCTGATATTGAGGGCTCCACAGCTGGATGCAGAACTCCAGGTGGGGTCTCACCAGAGCAGAGTAGAGGGGCAGAATCACCTCCCTCGACCTGCTGGCCACCCTTCTCTGGATACAGCCCAGGATACGCTTGGCCTTCTGGGCTGCCAAATTTGCCTGTTTAAGCTCTGTAAACCAACTGGAGAAAGACAGATGGACCCCTGAAGGGGGACTTAGCCCTCACACAGGGTAAGATGGCTGCAGAGAGAATGAGTAGGTGCATGAGTAGATGCTTAACATTTAGGTGGCTAATGGTAGCTGTGGGGGGAGCCCATCCTTCATGGTTGCTTCACGCTTATCCACAGCCACAGTGAACACCCCAAATCTTAATCTTAGAAAGTGTAAGTCTTTACAGAGTTACTGTTAGCTCTGCTCGGGACTCACCTGTCAGCTTGCCATTACTGGATATCTGGTTTATTTTTACTGAGCCAAATGCAGACCGAAATTCAGATAACTTAGGCATTAAGTGCTGCTGATTGGCATTCAGCACCTTGGGGGATGCAACGTAGCAACAAGGCAAACAGCTTGTCCAGCAGTAAATAAGGATTAATACAGATGCTTTTCTTACAACTGAAGTTTCTTTTACTTTGAAAAATGCTGATTTGTTCTATTACAACATCTCTCTGGAAGTACACCTTATTGAGCTGTTGGCTGTCATTTTGATTTCTTCACTAAAGGGAAGTGAGTATCAACACATGAACACTTAATGAAACATTTCCTTCTGCGTTCAGGAGTCTATCACAAAGGTCAAAATGCAGTTGCTGTAGTTTTTTCACTCTGGTATTACATTGTTTAAATAATGTCATAATATTATTTGTACATAGCTTGCTGTTTATGGCTCCTTTGTACTCGAGCTGTGATTTTTGTATGTCCTGCTATGCTTGATTATTATTGTAATACTTTGATGTCAGTAATCAACTAGTATTTTGTAAAAAGCACATGAATCTGAACACATGCAGCCCAATTCTGTAGCATTTATCCATCCAGAATAATTCCTCACTGCCCCTATAACACCTGGGTTGTGCTGTGAATACTCCCGAAGATATAACTAGAATGTAAGTGGTAGAATTAAAGCCATAAAGTATGGCTTTAAACTCAAGCATTAAAGTATGCTGAAGTGGTTCGGGAGTCCCATCTCTTTTTGATATTCAGTGGAACTCAGTTTCTTAAATGCCTGCCTGACTTTTAAAAAATGAGACTTACTCACAAGATTTCCAGAAAATGTATATTAGCCAGGTATTCTGAAGCAATTTGCTATATAATATAGGAGCATTTCAAAAGGGAAAAAAATAGTAATTGGTGCTATCAAATACATATGAAGGTCATGAGTTGTTCCCCCGCCACGTAGCAACATCTAGTCTGCCTCCACCTCCCATTCCTGAGCTAAAAAAATGCTGAAAAGTTTAAAATTTTCTCTAGGTGCTTGAAAAGCGTCACAAGACTTGAAAATTGAACGTCAAAATTGGAAATGTGAGTTCCATCGCACTCATTCGAGAAAGCTGTCCCGAGAGGCTGCCATGACCTTGGTCATGGGGAACTCTAAGGACCATTTCCCATCTGACTGGAACTGGGGGGCCCAGTCAAACTGCATCTTGGGTCTTGCAAGACTCTGTGTTGTTAGTAAATTCAGCAGGGCCCCAGGATTGCTCTTTCTCCTTGAAGACAAGTGATGTGGCATGGCTTCCATCCTTAAACTAAAGTCTGCCCTGCCCCTTCTCCCCAAAACATGGTGCCTTCATCCATGTTGATTCTCTGTCTGCTCTCTCTAAAAGCCGGGGAAAGAAAGAGTCATCTGTGCTTATCATCATGCTCTTTGGGAAAGGAGAAAGGTCTGGTTTCCCACATGGAGTGTCCTTACCTTGGGCTTTTTGACTCTGCCACTTGTGGTGCTGGCTTTTATAAATTGCTGTCTGCCTAATATTGAACCCAGATGCATCCGGTTCATCCTCCTCTGGCTCTGGGCATTCCTCAATAGGTGACAATCATGTTACTGTTGGCCTGATTCTGTCATCTTCTTTTTTGCATGTGTTGCTGTACAGTGACCTTCTAATGGGAGGAGAAATTCTTCTTTGCCAAATACCTTGTAGCCTGTTTGATATTAGGGGTTCTGGGTCTCCCAGAATGTTTTGGTGGAGGGCTTTTTAGTCATCCATGCAAACTCTGATTGGCTTTGGCAGCACTGGACTGTCTCTGTTCGTTTTCTAGTTCCTGACAGAACGATGTCTCTGGGTAGGTGAAAACAAATGTCCAAAACAGCACCTGAAAAGCGTCAGCTATAAAAAGAAAGGAAACAAGAAAAGATTAATTTAGCATTGCTAACGTTTGTGTGGTGTTTGACTGTTCTATGCTCAAAAAATGAAATGCCTTGTTGTACTAAAGAGAAACAAAGCCCTTTGTCAATCAGAACATGTCTTATGCCTGGGTGCCCCATTTTAATGACATAATACACTTATTTTTCATAGGTTTCTACAGGAAGCTTCTTTTAGCCTTCCGCAAGGAGTGATGGTTAATTCTTGTTTTCTGTCTTCTATTTCATAAAATAAGAATAACTCGAGTCAATCATCAGAAAGGATGTCATATGAAATCTCAAAATGAGATGGTGAGGGAAACAGAGAAGGTGGAATATTAGATGCGTGAGTTGCCTGGTAAAACAGGAGGGGAGTGAGTCACGCTGCTGCATGTTGGATGCTCTCTTTGCTCTCTGTTATCTGCCTCTGCCTTGAATTTCGTGCTCTACCACCATGCAACAATGGACACGATGGGCAGAGGGAGTACAAAGCCATGAACTCAAGGCTGGTGTCAGATACAACTCCCATGAGACACTGTCTTGCCCCAGATGCTCTCTCATGTTCTCCTGCTGACAAGTTGCTTTGCAAGGCACCCAGAACTCTGCAAGATATGGTTTGCATAATGTTTTCCTCCCTCCGAATCATCTTCTGTGACTGACGGTTTAATTTTGAACCTAAATGAGCCATTTCAGGGTCTTTCTGAGATATAATCCTGCAAGCTAAATGACTGATTAGCACCCGAGTGAATCCTTAGGATTCAGTTAGACACTACTGCAGCCCTAGCAGATGAACCCCAGAATTGCTATGGGATTCAAAGGGCCCTCTCAGATACCGGGCATGCGTGAAGACTTTCTGCTTCTACCCAGACAAGCAAAGGCCCTTGGCACTGTGTGGTGAGCACGGAAGGGAGGGAGCAAGCTCTGCCATGGCTACTGCATGCTTATGGGTAAAAGAAAATGGGGGAACTGAGTAGTTTGGGCTGTGAGCTGCTATCCCCAACCCCAGAAGCCCCTCTCAAACACTGTCACCAGTTGTTTTATGAATAGGGCGCAAGGGTTGGCCTGGGATAAGCAGGTGTCAGGCAATCTGCCCACATCCTCATTATTCCTCTCCTCAAACTTGTTGTATCAGCTTAAAAAAAGACGGCAACAGCTATAGCACTGCAGGATATCCATGTTATCTTTGTACCTCCCTGAATCTTCCTTTATTCCTGGCCTGTGTATATCCTGTTGCAACTGGTTTCCTGCAACTACATGTTCATGAAGTTCATGAAAACTATTCCTTTCCCTCCCTGAATTTGATATTTTGGCAACTTTTTGTGTAGGTTGTCTTCACTCCTCCAAAAGAGAGCAGTGACATGTCTGAGATGTATTTCCTTTCTTTCTGGGTAAAGACAGTTTTGTGCTGGCCAGTTTCATGTTTTACATTTGACAGTTCATGTCTGGCAACGGATCCATTAAGGAGATGCCCCCTTTTGTATGAAAACACCGTATCTGGGGCTGGAGCTGAGAGTCCTGAACTGGAGGAGGATCCTACTGCTCTGCCTGAATGGGGCAACTGCAGATCCTGAAAATCAGCTCTTTGGATCCATGTTTCCCATGCAGGGCAGCTGAGCTTAGTTTGAGACAGATGCCTACCGCTTGCATCTGGCACTGTTTCACAATCCGTTGGTGATTTATCTGGAAAGCAACTTAGGCATTTTTATTCTGCCAACATCGGGCACGTGACATTGCTGTGACAATAGGTGAATGAAAGTTAGTAGGTCAGGAACAGAGAAGAGGCTCATCCATGTGGCAGATGATGCTTAAGAAGCCCTTGAAGACAGCCCCCCATGCTCAGAGTCATCCTAGAGCCAGGCCCACCCTGTCTAACCAAACTGGGGTTGCCAGAGTCGTGTTGACGTCTCATCTCTGTAAGCAAGTTCTCTGTAACAGCAGATGCATGTGCTCTGATAAAAATCATAGAATCATGGAATGGTTTGGGTTGGAAGGGACCTTAAAATCATCCAGTTCCAACCCCCCTGCCATGGGCAGGGACACCTTCCACTAGACCAGGTTGCTCCAAGCCTCATCCAGCCTGGCCTTGAACACTTCCAGGGATGGGGCATCCACAGCTTCTCTGGGCAACCTGTCCCAGTGCCTCACCACCCTCTCTGGGAAGAACTTCTTCCTGATATCTAATCTAAACCTCCCCACTTTCAATTTAAACCCGTTCCCCCTTCCCTGTCACTACAGGCCCTTGTAAAAAGTCCTGTAAAAATCAACAAATACCACCAAAATGTCAGTAACTTCTGCCTTAATTTTACCACATTGTTCCATGACACTGTTCCTGAAGAACAGGTGCCTGAGTTTCTGTTTGACACTTATGTGTGAGGAACAGTAAAAGATCTAACGAGAAACATGATGCTCACATTACAGACTGTAAATTCTGTTTAGTAGATGCTTAATCCAAACAACAAGTGTGCTTTTGCTCCATTTACATAAGAAATAACCAGGAAGAGACTGGGCTATTCCTGCTAGAAAGAACAAGGGGGGAGTGTACTCTAGGACAGCAAGGAGACCATCCTGGATGACCTTAGAAAGTTTTTCTAAGGTCATTCTGGAGTTTTCAAATTGCTATAATTTCTTCCTCTTTTTTTTTACTGGGAAACTATTTGTACTCTGGCCTCAGGGACAGGGAGCACTGGGAAAGCTTGGCAGCTTATTATGCAGTGAAAAAGACTTTCAAAGGAAGTTTGAATGTATAATGAACTGCGAACATGTACAGGGATTTCTCTCACTCTTTTTGTGAATTCCCAGCACTGTGTGGATTAAGCGCAAAATATAGGGTCAAGACAAATGTGACTGTTAAACTGTGCAAGTAATAACTGTGATCCCGTATGATAAGGCCATATTCCTAAAATGCATCTACTTAGCACAAAATTATTTCTGCAGTAGGGTGTCCTTTCATGCAAGCTCTGGAATACGGCATTCTCTTAAATTACTGTTTTCTTGCTTGCATTGTCTGCCTAGGTGAACACGTGTCCTGAAACTGAAAGACAGGAGAACAGGCATGTTAAAAAAATTCCAGGGCAAAAGCAAGTCTGATTGGTAACTTCTGCACCAGGAGTGTGAGGCATATGCCAGCCTTCCACCAGATCAGAGGTGGATTAGTTTTAAAAATTAAATTTCATCTTTTATAGCCCCTTGATGTCAAGTTTCTATCCATAGTGAAAGAGGATTATTAGCTGTTGGAAGAAAAGGCAGCAAGATTTACAATAAACCTGTTAATTCCCAACAGCTCTCTACAGAAGGGAATTTAAGGATCCCTGAAAAAATGCTTGCCTAGCCTGCAAAGAGTCACAGCAACCAGCTTACGTGTGTGTAGGATCAGGCCTCATACACTGCTGAAAAGGGAAAAGAGTTTGTCCTTGGTGATCTCAGTGCCAGCCCTAAAAATCTCTCTCTGGAATTAAACAGGGTCAGGTCTGCCTGACACTGACCCTCTGAGCATTGCCTTGCAGAGCATCCTGTACGGAGCCTGTCTGGGGGGTCCTGATGAGGTACCTCTCCTCTCCTGTGTCCAGGCACACAGGATACCTTTCGTTTTGGAAGATTTCCTTTGGCTGGGATGGGTGCAAACATAAAGCCTCACCATTCTCTTAGCAAACACGGAGGTAATTAGGAAAACTGGTATTGAGGCTAAAGCCTGCTTTAAAAGCCACATCTCCAGTTATAGGTTGAGGTGATTTATAAAGTACAGGCCATTTGGTGATTAGCCACTATTCTATGATCTGGAAGTAAATTTTAATAAAAAATGTACAACTGCAAGTAATCATGCAAATTAAGGAGTGAGGAATGTACATCTTATTTTAATGCTTGCAAAATAATAAAGCTGAAAAATACAAATCTACCATAACAATATATATCTGTATGCATAGACACAGACTGCACCAACCGTGACCTCATTCATCTCCAATGTGCAGTGGTGAATGCAACATAGGATGGTAAAGGAAATGCTAAGGAGACTTTGTAACAGGAACACAAGGTACAGGGTTTCATTAAAGGTTGTAGAGTACAGACTTGGTATTGTAATAGAGAAGAGCAGCTTGCCTGAGGCTAGTGTCCATCTGCAGCTCAAGCTGTAAACTTGTGCATGCTTGACAAGAGCTCTAATTTTGTCTTGACTTATTATTTGTACATCATGATTTCTTTTTGGCTTCGTTGCACCTATAGTAAAAGGAGTACTGGTATTCCCAGGATTGCACTCTTCTCTGCCTTGTGATTTCTCCCAGTCTTCATCCTCAGGTTTCATTTGTCACTAATTGAAGGAGAAATCCTCATAAATTATGGAACCTAAAATCAAGTTTTAATTAAACTCAATGGTCAAGCTGACAAAAACTAAAGTGTTCAGTCCTGGGGTGGGGGGGGGAGGTCAGTGTCCTTCCTTGTGAGTCGTGTCAGCTCTCACTTTCAAACCATGCTCTTTCAACACTGTTGAGTCACTTCCCTAGCATCAAAAGAGCTAATAATACTGGAAATTCAGTGAGTGCATAACTCCAATAGACTCTCATGACAGTCCTAATCTCTGTGGTCCTATGGAAAATGGACAGAATTTAAATTTCCCTTGGAGAAAGTGTTGGGAAAAAAGACTAATATCCCTTCCAAATCCCCCTCTCTGTCAGAGGAAATGTAACATGATTTTTCACTTGGTGACCAGTGTAGAGCCATCTCCAAAAGAGATAAATGACCCAAGGAAAATGGCTTGAGATAGTCAACCTGAGGAGAACATCTGCACCCTTAGACTAGCAGCCACCAGCTCTCACTGGTGTAGAGAATGTATTTCATGCACTACAGGAGTCGTTCAAGTGTCTTATCAGGGGTCAAGGTGCCGTGTGCTGCTGAAACGGTGAGAGATGGCTCCTGTCTCACAGAGCTTGTAATTGTAGCTGACAGAGCTGGTAAAGGGAACGTGTCATAGAAAAGCTGAGAGATCTGCCAAGCTGCGCAGGAAGTCAGGAGTAGAGCCGTGAGCTGCACCCAGGTGGGTTTCAGTCCTGGGTCAGGCTGCTCTGCAATGTTTGGAAGTAGTAAATTCAAACCCAAATTGCATTAACCTAGTACAGAGTAGCCAGCAGAGTGCACAGGGAGAAAAGTCCAGAATGGGGAGGGCAAATCAGAGGCAATGGGGATCTGCAGACTGCGTAATGCAACCACACTATATCCCGACTATTTGCATCCTCTGGAATCAGAGACATTTCGTCTTTGGTTGCATTTGATGGGGCAGTAAGTAGCTATTTTTACTCCAGTCTCAAAAAGACCAAAACCAGAACAAGCTGTTGGCATTTTGTACTGCTGCAAATTATGGTGGGGTGGATGGCTCTGTGTAGGGGGAGGCATTTTTTTTTCTGAACCTCTCTTGGGACATTCCAGTTCAAAAGAGGCACAGTTCTTGTCCACCAGCAAAGCAGCCTAACAGAGAAGGGTACATACCCTCCTCCTTCCCTCCACATGCCCCACTCTACTTTAGCTTCCCTTCAGCTACAATAAGGATTTGTCTTTGGTGGCAGGTGCTGTGTTCCAGTTTTTAACAGAGAATTTAGCAGAAACCAGGTGAGAAAAGCTTCAAAAGTTTAAGTAGAATCACCATGAGTCTGATCAGTCAGGGGTTTTTTTATTTATAACTCCCATTAAAAGTCCAGCTGTTTGATACAAAGACAGGCTGGGGATTACACTGTCTTGCCCTGTGGTGGTTTAACCCCAATGGGCAACAAAGCACCACACAGCCACTCGCTCACTCCCCTGCAGTGGGATGGGGGAGAGAGTTGGAAGGGTAAAAGTGAGAAAACTCATGCATTGAGATAAAGGCAGTTTAACAGGTAAAGCAAATGTCACGCACACAAAGTAAGAAACTCATTCTCCACTTCCCATGGGCAGGCAGGTGTTCAGCCATCCCCAGGAAAGCCAGGCTCCATCACACATAATGGTTACTTGGGAAAACAAACGCCATCACTGCAAACATCCAAAAGTCCCCCCCTTCTTCCTTCTTCCCCCAGCTTTATATGCTGACCATGATGCCATATGGTGTGGGATATCCCTGGGGTCAGCTGGGGTCAGCTGTCCCAGCTGTGTCCCCTCCCAACTTCTTGTGCACCCCCAGCCTCCTCACTGGTGGGGTGGGGTGAGGAGCAGAAAAGGCCTTGACTCAGTATCAGCCCTGCTCAGCAGTAACAAAGCCATCTCTGTGTTATCTACACTGTTCTCAGCACAAATCCAAAACACAGCCCCGTACCAGCTAATATAAAAAAAATTAACTTTATGTCAACCAAAACCAGGACATGCCCCAAGTGCAGCTCATTGGTAGCTGGTGAGACTATGGAGCTGTGGGTAAGCAGCATGAGGAAGGGTTGTATATCAAACCTTGTCAAATAACTCCAAACCACCTGAGATACCTCATTTCAATTTTCAAGTTAAAAATAGAATTGTTTTTTGTTCCCTGATCCACGGATTCCTGCTCGGGTTATTTTAGAATCGCTTTGAGGCCCAGGGGCATAAAACATCTAACAAGGCTTTAGCTAAATGGATGCTGATCTGGCTCTGTCTCTTCTGTTCTTGAAATGCCATAGGCTATCCTACACTGATGAACCTTTAAAAATATGTCATGGGTTGCTAGTCAGTAGGTAAAGGGTTAAAAAAAAAAAAAAGCAACAACACGTAACAGTGCTTTAAGCTTGGTCAGAAGTTATTTACCCAAAGCTTATACTCAATCCCAACTTCTGCAAGTTGTAGATGCTCTTTCTTTTTTTTTCAAAGACCAAGAGCTGCCGCCTTTCAGAAAGAAGTGGTTGGGGATTTCCTGGGAAATTTGGTCATGATTATGTCTGACCCTCACAGCTCAGATACAGTGTCATGGTCACCCAGAGCCACTTCTGCATGTGGCCTTGAGCACCCACTTTATTTGCGTGTTCCCACAGTCCTGGACTCTACCAGAAAGGATTGTAGGAAGCAACAACACCATCTTGGCTTTCTGTGTAGGAAGTGAGATTGCTGCATTAATTACACATTTCCAGCCTCTTCCCACTGGCAACAGCATGTGCAAGAACAAGTGGTTATTTAGGGCCAAGGGGGATGTGAGTTTGGGGCTGTTGCAGTCTAAGAAGAGATCGCTAGGATGACAACCAGATGTCTGTTTCTCCAGGGAGTGACTGGGGGGATTTCTGATGTATATAAAAGACAAGCCAACAAATATGCATGTGCTGAAAAATACTCAATTTTAAAGCCCCATCCGAAATGAAGCTTTCTGTAAACAAGGCGGCCAACATGAAGGAATTTAATAGCAGTGTGGTGTTTGTCTGCAGGTCAAGGAGAATATGTGGAAAATAAGACAGGAGGACTGAGGTGTTTGGTAGTTGGGGTTTTTTTTGGTTTGGTTTTGGTTTTTGAAGCAGCTTTCGGGTAGTTAATTCAGAGAGGTCTGCAGTACAGCTGTCTCAAGAATGGAAGTCTCCATGTGAAATTGAACTGGGTTTCATGTGTTTCTCTGTCTTTCGATAAAATGGGAAGGAGAGACAGAGAAATTATGATGTTGAAAAACCTCAGAAAGCTGAAGAGCCAGGGCTGTAATTTTAAGTCACTGAGGGCAGATGAGAAGACCAGCACTTTTAAGGAATCTCGTTAGGTTATGTGATTAATGGCTTTGTCCCTGCACACAAAGGAGCACAGAGACACGTTGGGGGTGGTGACAGACCCCAGTAATCTCCATAGAGCAACAATCTCTTGTCCTCACTGTTCCCAGGGCTGCCCCAGGAAAGCACCTGCCCTATGAGCTGATGAGGACATGAGGCTCCTTATGGGATGTTTAGAGGAGGAATTAAAGGAGAGGCAAGGAAGGGATCTGGCTGGTTTGGGGAGGAACATGGGAAAATAGTGGGATAAAGAAGTCGGTCACATGTAAACAGTTTGCTGGCCTGGCCATGCTTGTCTGGCCGTGCCCTGCTCCAGGCCCATGCAGAATGCCCTCATTAAATTTCATTTCTAATTACTGCCCTGGATGAGGGGCTGCCTCATCTGCCTATGTGTGTGTCCCTGGGGGTCTGGAGTCACACCACGGGTTGGAGGACCCGTGTGTCTGTGGTGCCAGCAACACGAAACACCTCAGCACGTGCATGTTGTGTAAGCTGGAGAGAGGGACGGGGAGCTTGGGAGCCAGGTATCGGGGTGGCCATAAGTCTGGGACAGATACTGGAGGGACGCAAGATTGGCAAGTCGGCTGCTGGAGGGACACAGGGGTCCAGCCCTGCTGCTGGAGAGATCGTGAGGTCTGGGGGTCGGCTGAGAGACCTGTTTGCATGCCTACATGTCTGTGCAGGAGGCGGGTGGAGATGAGAGGATGGGGATGAAGGTACAGCTGATGGGTGGGCAGTGTCGATGCCAGATACTGGAGTGGTCCATATCGTACAGATTTTCCTCTTGGAAATGTTTCATGTACTGGACGGACTGCTCTTTTCCCGATTTTCCCCCATTCTCCAGCTGCCATGACCTGATGGCCTCCTTTCACACTAAAATCCATCATCTTTCAGTTTCTTAGCGCTTTCTTCACAACTAAAGCCTTGTCTTCCGCTGCTGACCCCCACCCAGTAGTGACAGTCCATGCAGGAATATCACACCAGTGACACCAGGTATCACTAGATTACTTCCTAGTGGCTGGATCATCCTGATCCTCCAAAAATGGTTTGCCACAGCTTATTTGATCCAAAGAAAGTTATGAACAACAAATTTGAAATAACTCCCCACAGCCAGCCATCTAAAAGTAAAATTACTGTTTCTGAACACTGCATATCCATTTGCAATTTTTGAGGATCGTTTTGAGACTTGGAGGCAGGCACAGTTTCAGAAGGAATTAGGCAGGCAGATATTTATCTGGCTGTCTCTGCCTAATTTCATTCCTGAAAGCTAATGCTCTTTGTTGTCTGGGTATGGGTCTTTTAAATGAAGAATTTAATACCGCTATGGTTTGCTCTTTTTTTCTTTTGCGAAGTCAAACCACTTATTATTTCACAGTGCCTTACTGAGATTTTCTGTCATATTTCTTCAGTTTCTTACCATAAATTAAGCTTAACTGACTGGTGGGTAAGTCCAAATTCCGTACAATGAGGCAGGATCCATTCTTTATTACACCAGGGTAGGCAGTCTATTGTATGTATAGTTTCAGGTTATTATTTCTGATCCCACAAAGGTTTTGTGCACTCCGTGAAGTGCTTTACTATATCGGCTTTGTGATGGTTATGGATCTTTTGTACGGGAAATGCTGTCTAGGGATTGGGACAGCAACCTGAGAGTCAAAACTGCTAGATGGGTTATCTAAGTTTCAGGACAACTTCTGGTAAATTGCTGTAGATAACTTTTCTCTTCTCCTGATTCCCGCTATGGAATCAGGGAAGAAACTGGAAAGGCTTTCCAAGGAAAGCCAGGGCTCGTTAGACAGCTGTCTGTATTTATAGTCTACATATCAGTTCAGTGCTTGGAGACCTTTGATGAAGAACACATCACAGAAGTTCAGTTCAGGGTGTGTGAACTCTTTCAGTTCTGGGGAAAAGGTCTGTCTACTACCCAGTCCCTTGGGTTGGAAGGGACCTTAAAGATCATCTAGTTCCAACCCCCCAGCCATGGGCAGGGACATGGCCATGTAAACGGCTACAGAAAGACTCATTCTGGGACCTAAATTAGCATAATTTAAGCTAACTCAGACACCTCTGACACCATTGCAAGTACAACCTAAGGTGAACATGGGAGAGAAAAAAAAAATATTTCAAATGATTTCTACACATTTTGAATTTACCAAGACAATACTAGCAGAAAAACAGTATAGGAGAGCATTGGGTTTGCCTTTGTCATCCCATTTGGCCAAGCTAAGAGCATTTTAAGAAGTTGTTTTCTCTGATGCATTTT
>NW_010248205.1:2439-29945 GCF_000690775.1 Eurypyga helias | reverse complement strand
TGGGTGTACTTTTCCTCTAAAGAGATCATAATACAAACACCAAAAGCATTTTGAATTCTTTTATTTTTTCATATGATATAATAAAACAGAAACTGGAAAAAGCAATCTCTTAAACAGAGAAAACAGAGATCTGGGATGACACATTAAACTAAAGTTTTGAAAAAGATCCTCCCTACTCCATTGTATGAGTTGGGGTGGTATCTGTCATTCATGCTCTTTCTCAGACAACTTTTCTGTGTTGCAACAACATGTCCTGACACTTTCAAGACCTGGCTGTATGTCTGCTCCCAGCATTTCCCAGTCATGGGCCAGCTGCAGGCAACAGACTTCCCGGGCTCTCACTATTTCTGTCCACTGCAATTAACCCTTCAAGATCTACCTGTGAATATTTGGCTGTTTCAGGGACTGAGCAGTCTTCTCTCCAGGAAATTCAGCCTGGCCCAGAGCACTGCACCGAAGGAAAGAATAATTGTTCTAGTCCAATTTTAGACAATCTTATTTATTAATTTAAGCTTTATTTTACCTTTAGCAGTTGGCTCTTCACTGCTTATCTGTGTAAATCTCGATAATGATAAGAAATGTTTTGGTTCTGTCTCCTTTCTTCGTTGCAGACAAGTTTTCTTCAATATTCATTTATCTTTCTTTTTGATTTCTGCTATGTATAAGATACATGAAGATACATTGTCTTGTCTGCTTACATCTAATGAGAGGCTGAACTTCTGATACATCTGATAATACGGATTTCAGTGGCTGGAGGTGAAGTGTATGTGAATTCCCTGGTGTTTATTTAGCTTTTTTATTTTGTAAGGGAAGGAGCAAATAGGCTACGAAATCCTCCAGACAATTTGAAGCAAGGACTTAGATGTACTGCAGACGCCATAAGGGCACCAAATTATGTCTGGTGTCTGGAGCAAAGCTGGTTTTGATCAAGAACAAACCCTTCGTGGAGTGCACCAGGGCACTCCCATGGTTGTATGCGCAGGAATCCTGACTCTTGGAGATGGGTAGTTACCCTTGGCATAGCCGAGAGGCTTTCACACAAGACACAAAGTGGAGATGGGCCACCAAAAGTCTGAAAGAGAAGTAAGTAATAAGCAAAGCAGATGCAAGACAAATATCTGTCTGAATATATGTTTCTGAAGATGTGCTTTGCGAGAATTGTTGACATTTGAGTGTTAGTTCCGTTGTACATCAGGGTGAACTCAGTTGTCAGAGGAGGGGTGGCAGGGATGGAGGACTGTTGTCAGAGACTCTGCCATACCTAGCAGCCAGGACAGTTGAGCTGGGGTTGATTTCCTGCTCTGAATGAGGCACAGTGGGAATGTGAAAAATGATCCAAAAGCTGGTGGGCATAAAGTTAACAGAAACGACGAAGTGGACTTATGTGGGGTTAAAATTACCATGTAACCACTACTAGTGTATCTTGGTCCTAGGTACGTGTTCAGAAGGTGGGGGTTGGGGTGGAGGGGAGAGGGAGATATCACAGTGGAAGGTGGGTGAATAGATGGTCATATTTACCCACTATTTAAGACTTCAGAAATAATTCTTTTCCATATGTATTGGAATAATGTACGGGTTTAAAACTTCCTGGTCTACCTAGAAAGGCTCCAAGAATATCCCATAAAAAGGGATTTCAGTATGTCAAGTCAAATCATTATAGGAACAAAAAACATTATTTCCCAGTCACGTGGCCAGACATTGGAACAGGTTCCTTGCAAGTTTTCAGAGCCTGACTGTCCAATGCCATGGGCAGCCTGCCGTTAACTTCAAAATTATTTCTGCTCTGAGCAGCCAGTTCCAGACATCTCTTCCAAGGTAAATTATTCTGTGATTCTAGAATAATAGCTTGTTGGGTTATATTATAGAATCACGGAATGGTTTGGGTTGGAAGGGACCTTAAAGATCATCCAGTTCCAACCCCCCTGCCATGGGCAGGGACACCTTCCACTAGACCAGGTTGCTCTAAGCCTCATCCAGCCTGGCCCTGAACACTTCCAGGGATGGGGCATCCACAGCTTCTCTGGGCAACCTGTTCCAGTGCCTCCCCACCCTCTCCAGGAAGAACTTCTTCCTGATATCTAATCTAAACCTCGCCGCTTTCAATTTAAACCCGTTACCCCTTGTCCTGTCAGACAAGAATAAAGGAGAACCTCTGTTGTCCTTTATTCTCAAGACTTTCATTAACCCTTGTCAAAACATGATTCTTTTTACCTAATAGCTGATGATCTTTTCTGGAATTTGAATTAAAAAGAACCAGAAGATACAAGGGATTTGGGTATGTATTTAATGGTGACTTTGGGGTCTACACGTAGCAGTTCATACCCCAATGCTGCTTCATGCTGCCTAGTAGCCTTCCCTTTAGATGAGAGTTACCTCTGCACCTGCTATTGGACACAGAAGAGCTGGGTTAAGCTGTTTGCTTAGCCAGTGGCTTTAAGATCTTTTCCTTTAATATCCTGGATAAGTCACAGGAAGTTTTTCTAAGTAGGTCCTAAAAATCACTCACAGACTTCAGAAAATGTTATCTTCTATTCCTTCATCTGTAGCTACAGATGATAATAATTTTCCATGGCTCAGGAGGCATTGTGAGAATTCATGCACCTGTGTTTGTGTCGTGCAGCTTGTGGTGATAAGGGGCTTGATAACGTTGTGGATAACTCATTGAAGTCTATCCCATTTTGAAGGTGATGTTACATGCTCCATAAACTCAGCCGTGTGGAGACACCAGCATTTAAAATATATGCTCGCTTCAGAAATATTCATTATTCAGCTTCAGTATTAAAAGTTGCTTTAAAGCTTACTCAGAAACTCTGTACACAGGATACGGAAGGAATTGACATCCTTTCTAACTTCTTCAAGAGCTCGCCTCTCAAAAGCAGCAGAAATACCATTGGCATGGAACAACAACTCACTCAGAAAAAGTTAGACCTGGCTTAGCAGGCACACAGGAAAAAATGTGTTTGTTCATCATCAGCCTCTCAGAGCAGACAAAAAAAAAACCAAACTTGTAAACCTAAGTCTTTGCAACAGGTCGCTACAGCACAAGCTCCTGTCACTGGAGGCTTGTAAAGCACACATGGAGAAAGAGAGAAGCATGATGCCATTTGCTGTGGTGGGCTGGCGTAGAACTTTGAAATACTGATCTCAGCAAAGGGGGTGTATAAAGACATGATAGGAATTCAAAACTCCAGATAGGTCCAACCAGAAACAGCTTGAAAGGTCTGTGTCATTCTGATCATGTCAGTCTGTAGGCACATTGTTAGCACGGCTGTTCAAACCGTGGCTGATGGGAAGCAGCAGAAAGAGGTTTTGTTCCATCTAAAGCCAAGGCGCTGTGGACCCGGAGCAGCTAAAGGACAGCAGTGGTTGGAGCTCAGTGACTGTGAGGTCAGTTGTGCTGTGGCTCTTTGGGAATAGTTACAGCCAAGTTGATAAAGGTGTTCCTGACCAGCACAGGGCAGAGAGTTGTCAGAGTCCCCAGCTGATCACAAAACCTGCAGATCCTGCAGCTTGGCTTGTAGCTGAAGTGACACTTGGGTCCTCAGGGAGAAAGGCCTCAACAAATACAAAACTGATCACACTAAAAACCTGTACAGAAATGTCAGTGCTCACGTGGAACTGTGGCTGGAGCACACAGAGATTAATCTCCAAGTCAGGGTCAGCCAAGGAAAACCAAATGTCATTGCTGCTGTTTAACCTGGGAAACAAGCCTCTCCACACTGGAGTCAGGTAGCAGCTGTGACTGCGGAGTGAAACAAACTGCTGCAAACACATCTGCAGGAAGTCTGTTCCTTCTCAGTGCCTCCTGGGAAAGGAGTAGGAACATGTGAAACACGGAGTCATTCTGTAAACTTACCGACTGGAAGAGCCAGATTAAATATGCTATGGGTTTCGGGTCAAACCTAGCTGCCAGTCATGCTCAGTCAGTGACTGTGAGACCTGGGAGGTATGTCCTGAAAGGCTGTGGTCACTCCCGGTGAGATGGTCTGGCAGTAAAAATGGGTCCTGGTGTCAGAACACCAAGGCCATCTAGCTGAAACACGAAAGACTTGGTTGACCAGAAACAGAGATCACATTAATGTATGTTAAAACTTAGGTAGAAGTTCTTTCTGTTTAAGGTATTCTCTGTGTCAGGCCTCACATTTAGCAGAAAAGTCAGACACGAAGGAAACCTATCCCTGCAGGAAGGATGCCAGCATTCAGAGGGCGGTTAAGGAATGTTTCTTTTGTTCCCTTCGCATGCAGCAGTTCGCTGAACAGCAGTACAAGAGATGGAGCGCAGGGTGTGATGATGTTTGTTAGCTTCATCCCCATATGCAGGTTTGCTGTCAGCACAGGATCACCCTGTTCGGTAACATCACAGCCTGCCAGATACCCTTGATGGGGGAGGAGAGAAAGAACTTGAGATAATGTAGCTGGCAGCAAAAAAAAGAGAAGAGGAGGAGAGACCTGACACTGAAAGTGAGATGCAGAGATATGGGATCAAAGCCTCCTCAGCACTGGCAGTGGGTGTAACAAAGGGCAACCACCACAGATTGCAGCTTGGGCAGTTCAGGCTGGACACCGAATATGACAATTCCATTAGCAGGGAGGGGTAGCAGTGAATAGGTTACTAGGAGAAGTTGTCAGAGCTCCATCCTTGACTCACCACCCGCCTCACCTAGACAAAACCATATCTTAGTCAATCTAGTGCTTGTGATAGTCCTGCTTCAAGCAGGAGGGCAGACTGGAGCCATACAGAAGCCTCTTCCAACCACGGAGGAGAGACTGGACGCAACAGATGTTCATGAAATTTTACAAATATTTTTGACCATCGTTCCATCTTGACACTCTACCATCACTGCAAAGTTCTCCAAATCTCTTCTGATCTTGTTTATTACTTATCTTTTGGTTTGTAGACAAACATGGTAAGATATTCTTGGAAAAGCAGGGTTTAGCACATCGAGATTTATTGCAAGAAACTCCTGGAAAACCTTGCAAACATAGTTTCCCGACAGCCCAGAGAGCAGAACAGAGACATTAACAGATTCCTTGCTGCCTGCCACATGCCTCCTGTAGAAAAACAACTTCAGTGATGGAGCCCAGCTCTCAGCTCATGAAATCCCACATGGCACCATTACAGCCCACAGAGCTGTTGCTATGCCTATTTTTTATCTCCAGTACACATTAACATATATCCTTAGTCACAAATTATTGGGGAGGGATGTTGTTATTTTTTTCCTGGAGAAAGGCCTAATGTGTTCTTCAGTTGATATGATTTTGAACAAGAAAAATCAACTCTAAACGTGTCCTTTATCTCGCTGGATGACACTGTACTTCTGTTGTCTTTCCCTCCACACAGCTCTCAGAGGTGTGAGTCTTGTTGAAGAGAATACAGAACACGATACCTTTATTCGTATTCCTTTCTTACGACTATCCTGAGGATTTACAAATGCAATTTACCAAGGCCTAGCAGGTTATCAAACTCAGCAGAGCTGTCTGTGCACTTGGTCTTATCCCAGGGCAAATGGCAGGCAATACAAATTATTCCAAACTCCCTTCATTGACAGATATGCACCAAAATAAATGACTTCCTATTTCCTACGGGCTGTAAACATGCACCATCACCACACAGCTAAATGGGCAAGGTTGTAGGTATCTACAGCTGAGCGCATTACCTCGTGTTTCATTTGTCAGTGAAGAGGAATGGGAAATTTTAGGGCACAAGTCACCACCTGTCATGTTTTAAAAGTCTGTTCAGGGTAAGATGAATAATACCCAGCAAGCACCTATTCCTTCCCATTCTCTACACAGAAAATCTAGGCAAAAAGGGTAAGATGAATAATACCCAGCAAGCACCTAATCCTTCCCATTCTTCACACAGAAAATCCAGGCAAAAGCTCAAACGTGGTATGTGGTCATCTGTATCTGGTTTTATGAATCCCACTCACTGTCATCTTTTAAGTCTTCCTAATTGTTTGTCTCACATCTAAGCTTGGCAGGAAAGAGGAGAAAAAGAAGTAACACATCTACTGTGCACTGCCTGTGCTAATACCCCAGCAAGAATGGGCTAGACAATCTGAATGGTTTCATTATCAAGTAACTGTTCCAAGTTTGGTTTATAAATACAGCTACATGGTGCAATCGACATATTTCAAGGTGCTGAGTTGATAGTACGTAACATTCTGATTGAACAAAATAGCACTGCGGAGTACCCATAAGACATCTCACAAATGAAGAACAAGTTAAATAGGACTTGGAGGTGTCTGTCAGTAAAGAATCACTATACCTGTAGGATATTTGTAGAGTTTTCAGGAATTTGTGTTGCTCCTGATGCTGTTCAAGATTTCCTGACGATTTCTGCGTACAGATAAAATTACACCTGACAATAAGGAAAGATGAAGACAGGACAGCAGTGCCCAGTCTTGTCCGTTTGATACTTGTTACAGAAGGTTATCGTCCTTTCCACCCCCAGGTCTGGGCTCTACCACCAAATCTCAGGCGCATTGGCCGCGTACCCCAGGCTCTATCAATCTGATGTGGGGACATGGGGAGGAGATTGGGCTCATTTCTTTCAGCCTTTCATAAAAGTGGATTCCATGAATGCAATCCAAGCAAAGTAGGACCCTCTCTAGAGCGGCATGGAGTGCCAGCTGGCTTCCGCGGTGGGAACAGCCAACATCTAGTCTAGCAGTGTTATTTTTTTCTCAGGGCTATGACAAGAGACAATTTTGCATCATGGACAGAAAATATATTTGGGGCTTTTTCCTCCACTCTTCTGCTCAAAGAAAGATCATGGTCGGTTCAGTATCCCATGAAACTGGTTCTTTGGTCATGAATATTGACAATTAAATCTTAACACCCAAAAATATATTGTCCACTCTCTGGCATGGAGTTGAGGGACCCTCTTAGCTACTCTATCCTATTGCCTGATGTCCACAAACTGTTGAAAAAGCCAAGATTTATGTCACTTCTTCAAGACTTATTGCTATGCCTGCCCTAGTACCCTTAGCAAATCAAAATCTTCAAAAGGATCTTGCTGATCATTCTACCAGTGAGTAGAGAATCTGCCTGCACCTTCTAGCAGGAAACTTTTTTTCAGTCCAGTTCTAGTTTTTTTTGCCAAGGGAAGCTGATTTAAATATCCCATTGGCCATAGTGGCAGTGGTGTCCAGAGGGAAGACCAAGATGTGACGAGGCCTTGTTTGAAGCATGGAGTGACTGGGGAGCAGGAAACCTAACTTGCACTGAAGTTTATGGCAAGTTTTCCTTGTGGGATAAATTGGAATTTGACTGACCTTAAGTTGAACAGTCTGAATTACTGACATGTAATATTTTCTATAGTTTGTCTCTTAGGGAAAATGCCAGGTAATAAAACATTTCTTGCATCTGTAACTAGCTCCTGCAAGAAGGTAGTGAGGTAATGCAGTGTAGCTGTGAAAAAGGAGGGGCTAGCTGCGCAGTCCAATGTCAAAGGGGAAGATAAAATCATCTGCTGTGCTTGTGGGAACCAAACAATTTAGGTTAGTACTCAAGCGTATTTGCAGAGAGCATATTTGAAATTTGGAAACATAATTATTCCCTGAGGAAATGCAGTTCTAATAGCTCTGTTCCCTATGCAAGGAACTAAAATGGAGAGAAGCTACCCAACACCTCCTGAACTTTGAATCCCTCTGTTTCAGCCTACGTAACGAAAGCTTGTAAAGAAAGTACAATCCAAGAATCACTCACAGATGTGGTCTGACAAATAAATTCTTTCGCTGGACTGTTGCGCAAAGCAGACATGGTAGGAATATCAGGATAAGCCAAGGTTTATTTAAAACCAGAAGCAAATATTTGCTGAACATCTCGTGAATATTTGTCATTTAAATGATAAAAATTAAGAAGTATGCATGCTCAGTCTGCTCTGTTGTTTAAAGATTCTTCATATTATCCAAATATGAATATATGAATAATATAAATATTATATTATTATAACTTCTACTGTGGTTTTGGTATTGCTTAACAACTTGATTTACATTGCACTCAGTCACATCCATAGCCGTATGCACCCTGAAATAAAATAGTTCTAACCTTTGGCTTATGCATCATTCCTGCAGGGCAACAAAGGTTTTCTCAGCATAGCAGGCTTCACTTTTTCACTATTCCTGAAGCACTTCACAACTTAGGCTTGTCAACTGTTGACACCGAGGCAGCAAAATGCTACTGCTGTGAGTGGGTGTGGAATTTGAGCCAGCTGCCTCCCATATCCACTTTTTAAAATGATGAACAGGGAGGAAAAAAACTCTGGCAGGGTTGGAGAACCTACAGATCCGTATGATCGCTCCCGTTCAGCGTGAGTTGGAGCATGTGAACCCTTGGTGGACCCTTTCTGCAGCTCTGCACCCAGTGAGTACACAGGATGTTAGGCTCTATTGATATGGGGGCTTTGGTGCAAGCCTTGCTTTCAGATAGCAGCCCAGGATTATGAAAGAGAATTATTATTACACTTACCTTTGAGCATGGCCAGAAACACTGCAATCTGATAAACATAGCCCCCAGATTGAGGTACAAGAGTATTTCTATTCATGCTTTATTGCTATATATGTGCTATTGGCTGCACACACAATAGTCAGATGACCAGGAACCGTAACTACCCTTTGATAAGATTTTTTCATATGGCCTCTTGTGTATTTTTGTTATGGGTGAGAAAACGTCTAAGGGTTCTTTGGTAGTGCCCAGTACCCTGCCATCACACTGCAGCAGTGCCATCCCAGACACTGCCAGCCTCATGAATACGTATTGCTGTCTGCATCCTGGATTTCATGGTGTCCCAGAAGTTTCGTTAACCTGTCAGTAGAAAGCTCAGTGAGGAGAGTGATGGATTGCATATGTAAATTACCTCTTGGCTGCAGGAAACAAGCAATTTCTGGTACATTTACATATCTATTTGCAGAACTCTGGTTTGTGCTGCAGCCACTCTAATGCTTACATATGGGACCAGATCATATGGGAACCCTTCTCATTTGTTAACTAACACCAGCAAATCAATCAGATCAAGAAAAAGCATATGGAGGAAATTACTCTGATAGAGACTAATGGCATCCTAAGAAGGTCTGATGAAGAAATTCTTGACATTTTTTTTTCCCCTTGCAAAAGTATCAGCTTTTTATGGAAATGAGCATGGCATTTCAACAGGGCTGTAATGTCTGGTCAAGGAAAGGTCTGACTAAGGGAGCAACAGTTCACTGTTTTTTCTAGGAACTTTGGGTCTGCAATTCAAATCTCTCTCCTGTCAGATTTAGACCAGGGATTTGCACCCAGATTCCTGTATCACTGAGGGGTGCTGGTGCTGAGTGTAAGATTGTCTTTAATCAGTCAGTACCATCTAAGAGCAATTTAGTATAATAATTCTTTTTTCTCCAATCCATTCACTATCCTCTAGACACTATCTGCTCTAGCCTTCTGCTTTCTTTTTTTCAACCACCCAGTTTTTATGTTAGCTGAATAACAATAATAAAACAATTACCAGAAATTAAAGAACAGCTGAACCATTGCCCAGGAAAGAGCATTGTGAGGGTATGTGTGTGTCTGAACAGACTTACAGTAATAGAGAAATGACAGCTCTTCTCACAGTCAGTCACAGTCCTTGGAAGCATAAAGACTCAATACACAGAAAACAACATACTGGTTTCCTAAACACGTATGCACAATGTAAGAAAGCTCCCTGGGAGGAAGCAGAATCAGACTGCCACTGGCAGTTACATATGAAGTCGCTGCTGCTGTTAGTGTTATCGCTGTAGGACCCTGTCAGTACCTGTAAAACCCTGAAGGGAATTTTGTCAGGAGATAAGCAGCAATAATACTGCTTGAATAATAGTCAGGTTTGATTACCAGTCACTCTGTCCTGTCCAACAAGGCAAAGAATTGCCAGCTCTGTAAATTCTGTAGAATTCCTGCCTTTCTGAGCGTAAGGAAAACCACTGCAGGGGCAGAGCTGCCCTGCTCTGGGGAGTACTTTGGGCATTTACCCTCCACAAAAGCATGTAGGGCAGGAGAAGGATTGGCTACAGCAGAGCAAAATCAGGTCTGTTGTCTACAGTTTGAGGTCACTGCTGCTTCAGATCCTTCACACAACATAGCTCAGTGCTCATGGGGTCCCCCCAGTACCTGCTGGTTACCCTCTGGATGCTACATCAAGTGTGGTACTCATCCCTCTGCTGGCATCAGTTACAACCCAGTGCTGTAGGGAAGAGAGGAGTTATATACATAGGTGCCTGAAGAAGTCTATTTTTTTGGTCTGCTGATGCCCATAGCAGTGTTACTGACCATATGAAGGGTTGGAACAGCTCATTTTAATGATTATTGCAAAAGAATCCCTAAAAAAAAAAAAAAAGCCAAAAAACCCCACACACCAAAAACCAACTCATGATTCTATTAGCCAAGTAAACACAGCTGACACAAGAACATCACACAAAAAGAACTCCTCCCGCTTCACCAGGATCCGGTGGCTTGCAGTACAAAACAACTCCTTGTTCTTCAATTACACCTAGTTCTTAGAAGCATAAAAACTTACTACCCAGAAGAGACTATTTACTGCTAATTGCTCCATTCAGAGTTGTAAACACGTCTTTTGCAATGTAAGGATAACTCATCTGAAGAGACATCCTTTTCCAAGGAGGACACACAAACCTACCACAACCTGTCCAGACAACCTGATTCTGCAACGTCATATATTGCATTCTGGCAATAAACTGCTCGTGAGCCGGCTAGAGAGCACAGCTCTGAAATGGTTTGATAGGAGTTTCGGGGAGGGGAGGGAAGGGTAAGGAGTAATAACTGTTGGACCAAGGCAAGTTACAAACAGGACCAGGAGAATAATAATTCACTCATTTAAGGTTATTTGTTCATTCTTGATGAATGTGTTACAATTCCCTTTGTGCTCTCTTTCCTTGAATTGCCCTGATCAAGTTATGGTTGACCTTCTTTGTCTTTTTAAACAAGGCATTGACTTTGTTTCTATTTTTATTGAACTATATAATCCCTTTATGGACTTGGTGACATTAATATCCTCAGGGGACTGTTTCAATTCCAAGTCAGTGAGCTATTTTGCTTTCCTTTTCCCATCTATACACAGCAATGGTATTACTACTGACAATTAATTAATTCAATAATCCACTGGATTGAGGAGCACCTTTCCAAGAAGCTTGTGTGAAGTGTCTTGTGAAAATGTCAGGCTTGATTATACTTTTAAACTGAGCATTCAGAACTGACAGTAGGATTTGTGGTTTAGCAAGTATAAACAAATATGCAGATTTAATCTGCCTTAATTTAGAGCTGAAGGATTGTCATGAAAGAAATCAATTAGAAAGGTATCACATGGTTTTTAATCCATAGGATTGGGAAGATTATTTAGTTAAAAAGATCAGGCTACTGGTACACAGCACAATTTAGTGACAGACAGATCCAAGGTTGAGGCAAATGTTAGGAAGTTGAGATTATTCAGATTTCCCATGCTGATTTGGGCACCAGTTGCAGTTCAGACTACCCACACTCACTGTGCTGACCAGTAGGAACTGCAGAAGAATACCTCAGAAACACTTTCTCCTCTTCATTCAAGTACTTCTGACTGTCATTAAGTACTGCCACAAAAACAGTGTTCAGAGCCCAGAGGTTCCCTGGGCACAGATGTTTGAATCTCACATGGCAAGGGAAGGCAGAGGAGTATTTCCTTGGCTTGTTTCTAGGATTTGCATTAAATATAGAGGGGAAAAAAAACCCACTGACTTCAGGGTCTGTTAAGGTTTCCACTCAAAACACTGCGCAGTGGTTGGCTTGTAAGGCAGCTTAAGCAAATCTGGGGCAGAGCTGCATGCCGGAACCATCCTGACCGTTCCCTGCTTTGCTTCAGTTTCTCACAGAACTCATCCCTTGTCTTCAGGCTCTAACCTGATATTCAGATGAAAATAACCTGACTTTACTCCTGGTGGAGCCAGTGCAAAAGGTCTGACCCTCAGTGCTGCCTCCATACCCTTTTTAATTTCTCCTACACCGAGAAATTAAAGCATGCCAGGGAAGTTTCTGAAATGTAAAGGTCTTTCCTGTCAATGAGGAGTGTGTTGCTGGGCACAGCCAAGGCCTGAGCCAACAAGCATTTCCTGGACAGGTCAGAAATTCACAGGCCAGCATCTGTTCCCAACAGGTTCTTTGGTTGTGGGCCCCTTGTTTCACACAAGAGATGTGGGTTGTTCCCTGTGACCAGGGAATGCACTTAACGCGTGGATACCTACTTGGACTCCGTGTACTTGATGCTATGCAGTTTTGAAACCGTGACCGCAGATATCCCGAAACAAAAGGCACCAGATCAGTGGCACAGGGCCGCTTGCTTACCAGCCCCATCGCACTCAGCTAGCCAATAGCCTCGTTTAGCGCTGCCTGGAGGTCATTAGACATAGTCGCTGTTTTAGACTATGCCAACGTGTTGGATAAATTGCTTCTGATCATCTGCATGATTACAGGAATTATGTATATCCAATACTTCTCTCTTCCCCACATCCTCCGTCCAAGTGACCTCCATTTCCAATGGGGTCTAACTTGTCTGCCCGGTTTTATTTTGGGCTGCTGAAACGTCCTCCGTACAGAACCAACTGCCATGGTAAGATCCGACTTTGACATGAACTGGAAAGGAACTGCGATGACTGGTTCTGCTGTTGCACACCCTAGTTTAGTGCCCCCAGCTCCCTTTATTAGCAGCATTTACCTTGAGTTACTCCCGGACAAACGAGGAAGGACTTAGACTCTTTAAATCATTCTTTCTAAAAATAAATCGACCAAGCACTCACCATGACAGTCGTGCAGCTGCTGGGATTTCAGTGAAGAATTTGAAGGTCTGGCTCCACCTCCAGGATCAAACACCTCATGCTGACACAATGGGGAAATGAGTATCCTATGGCAGGGACAGGCAGCGTTCCCAAACACCCGCTGCTATTTTAACGGAGAGTTGTTTTATGGAACGTGTGAGTTTGTGCTGCAGCTTTCAAAAGGGAGCACACGTGTGTTCTGTTAGCTGGGCAAGTGGAAAGATTGCATTAGCTACTGTATTCGTGAATGTTTTCAATGGAGAGACCGTGGAGTGGCCACAGTGTACACCAGGGTAGAAAGGTTTTTGGGACAGAAAAGCAGCGTCAAGTCAATGCACACATATCCTGGATGAAAAAATGTCATAGAATCATAGAATGGTTAGGGTTGGAAGGGACCTTAAAGATCATCTAGTTCCAACCCCCCTGCCACGGGCAGGGACACCTTCCACTAGACCAGGTTGCTCCAAGCCTCATCCAGCCTGGCCTTGAACACTTCCAGGGATGGGGCATCCATGTCTCTAAATGTCTCTAAATCTCCTCAGATTTTCTAGATACTACATTTCCATTACAAACTCTGAAAAACGTGATCAAATAAGCTGTCTGACTCTCCCCGCCTGGCACGCTGTAGAAAGCCATCAGGGACTGACTCAGAATTTGTTACATAAAGTCTTTGATAACTCTGTTCTACCCAACAATATGGAAGAGCACATTCATTTCATGCCATTGTACAATTCAGTGCTGCAAGATCACACCCTTCACTGTGAGTACCCTACTAGTCACACTTCACTATTTCCCCAACTTCTGCAGTAAAGTCACTGGAAAGGAACTTGGTGAAGAAAACCCATGGAGTCCTCCAAATTTTTTCTGCCCTGACTGGCTATGGAGAGAGCCCTGGACATTTGATGCAAAGAAACCAGATAATAACTATAAATACAGGGAAAGGCTTGTCAATAAATATTTTCAAAACTCCCCGTTCAGAGGAATTTTTATGATATCTACAAATTTAGCATTGGCAACACCGATTTTAAAAATCACTTCTGATCTGTGCACTTACCAAAAACTGCCCGAGAAGCAGGTCAGATGAGAGTGTTGTAACGCACAGTGCTGGCTTATCATTGTTTCTAACAATAATAGCTCTTGGATAACGTTTTATCAGATCTTAGTAATTACAGTCAAGTTTAGCTAGCCCTAATAATTAAGACTTGGCAGTGGGGTTTTTTGGTTTGTTTGTTTGGGGTTTTTAAAAGTCTTTCCAAGGCTCTTACGCAATGAATGCAAACCCTGATTTATAATGCACAGTGGAAGGAGGAGGAAAAAAAAACCAGTTTATCTTTTCTTTTTATGGAGTTGATTCATTACCTTCTGGGTATCCAGTAACCTTCACTGCGACCCGTATTTCAGAAGTGTGATAGGTATTTCGAAGCAGAAATCCTGGTTCCATATGGCACATTCTGCAGCAGCAAAGATGGTTCATGCTCCGTCACTACTCTTCCATCTTTATGTCAGTTCACTTGCACTCTCATTGAGCTGTTGTAACTCTGCGAGCCAAGCTGCAAACCACATCACTAAATCAATTAGGGTGAGAAAAAGCACCAAACACAGGTGGTGACTATTCTTACCCTTTGCATTTAAAAAAAAAAAAACGAAACCAAAACAAACCACCTGAAAGCTCCTCAGGTGCACTGTCTTTTAAGAGGATCATATAAATGTCTCTTTTTGCCCATAAACTCTAAATGCTTTGGGATTTAATCTGGAAAATACTAATGCCATGGTTCAGGCTGATTCAGCATTCTTCAACTCCATCATCAGTTCAGCCTTTGAGGGAAAAAACCATGAAGTTGGAGACCACAAGTTCTTCTTGTAGTAAGTACTAAGCAACCCAAGCTTCTTTCATCTTGTTACAGAATTAAACAGCTGCTTGTTGGAATAAAGGAATTACAGTCTCCAGTCAAGCTCACTGCTTGCATTTGCTGGATATATAAGGATATCCAAATCTGATTAACCTGGATTCATTCAGTTAATGTTGCCTGGCTGAAGCAAGAAAGGAGAAAAAAGTCCCTGTTAATGAATAACTATGTGTTAAAATTCCATTTTAACCTACCAGTAGAGTAATGCTTGGCTTACTGATGTCACTTGTAAGTATAGAGGCATAAGTACTTCAGAGGGGAGGTTCCAATTACTCATTTGAATATATGGTTCTTTTCAACCTGTTCCACAATTTGTCCTCACTGCTGTCCTGTGGCATGAGATAATTTTTGTTTCTCTCCTTTATAAAGGTCTCTCTCTCCCCCTACCCCAGATGAGTTTTTTCTGTGGTGGGATTCATTGCCTCAGGGCTTTGGTGCTATGGCTGGTGATTAAGCCACATTTCAAGTAATGAAAACTTGCTCACCACTTTGTAGGGGTTTGGTAGTCTTTGTGAAGAGTTGGTGCAGTTCCACATTGTAGTAGACAGCTGTCATGCAACATCATGAGCTATAACATGCCTTTGTCAGGGAGCAGCAATGGTCAGCTACTCCCTGAGGTGCAGAGCGCCAGGAAATAAGAATGATACACCAGGCAGCAGGGCTGGGCCCTCAATGGCCAAGATTCTGCCCCACAGTGCCCCAGACATGAGGCAGATCGAGAAATGGCACCAAGGTTCGGCTAAGAGTTCAAATCATCAGGCAAGTTCATGGTGATGAGGCAAGTTCAAGGTCAGGATCAGGCCTAGCAATAATAGTCAGTCGTAGTCCCACAATTGCCGTGCAGGTCTGTGGTGACAAGGTAGGGCCCAGGTCAAGCTGGGAAGACAACCTGTGGGTCAGAGTGTGCATCAGCTGTATGCATTGACACAGCTGTGACTGAGCTCAAGACAAATATTCCTACAACGGGACTTGGGCCAAGGGTGAAGGACCAGGACTGAACTTAAATAGAGCCCCTGAACAAGGGGTATGCGTAGAAGCCTCAGGAGAGGCTGGTCACGGTTGACAGGGCCAATTAGTGCTCTCAGGACCCTGGCAGCCTGTTTCTGTCCACTGATTATAAAGGGAACAGAGACAAAAATCTCAAGACCCCTGCAGCTGATGAGATGAATGTCGGATCAGATCGAACGTGTGTTTTCCTGAGTCTGTCTTGATTTCTGGTGGAGCATAGCCTAAAATCAAGTTCTGCTTCAGAGGAAACTTTTCATCCCAGTTAGAAGCAAGGCACTTTTCAAAAGTGGATTTTAAATTCTTGAATGCTATTTAGTTTCCATAGAATGAATATACTGATTTCTGTATGTAGAAGAAAGTCACTGAATTAGGTAATGCCTCCTTATTGGTCCTGCACTTGGGTCACAATGACCCCGTGCAACTCTGCAGGCTTGGGGACGAGGGTCTGGAAAGTTGGAAAGAAGCCCAGCAGAAAGGACCTGGGGTTGTTGGTCAACAGTGGCTGAATATGAGCCAGCAGTGTGCTCAGGTGGCCAAGAAGGCCAATGGCATCCTGGCCTGCATCAGGGACAGTGTGGCCAGCAGGACCAGGGTAGCAACTGTCCCCCTGTACTGGGCACTGGTGAGGCCGCACCTCGAATCCTGGGTTCAGTGTTGGGCCCCTCACTACAAGAAAGACACTGAGGGGCTGGAGCGTGTCCAGAGAAGGGAACGGAGCTGGGGAAGGGTCTGGAGCACAAGCGCTGTGAGGAGCAGCTGAGGGAGCTGGGGGTGTTCAGCCTGGAGAAGAGGAGGCTCGGGGCAGACCTGAGCCTGAGGTTGCTCTCTGCAACTACCTGAAAGGAGGGTGCAGATAGGTGGGGGTCGGTCCCTTCTCCCAAGTGACAAGTGATAAGACAAGAGGAAATGGCCTCAAGTTGTGCCCCAAGAGGTTTAGATTGTATATTAGGAAAGATTTCTTCACTGAAGGGGCTGTCAGGCATTGGAATGAGCTGCCCAGGGAGGTGGTTGAGTCACCATCCCTGGAGGTTTTTAAAAGACATGTAGATGAGGTGCTTAGGGACATGGTTTAGTATTAGATGTGTCAGTGTCAGATTAATGACGGGACTTGATGATCTTAATGTTTTTTTCCAACCTAAACGATTTTATGATGCACAGCTGTGCAGCCGGTGATTGCCATATTCTTCTCTTGGTAAACCTCTGTAATCCATGCATTTATCACCTTCAGTCTATGCTATGGTGACACACTAATCATTATCTGGACACCAGCTAGTACAGAACATGGGTATTTGTATCCCCATGGCTCTGCCAATTGAGTGGTTTTCCAGTCAAGGTATGTAAAAGCCTAGGATAAACTCCTGTGTGCCACTGGTATCTGTCTAGGGGATAGTCTGCTCAAGAAGTTCAGTCAGCTCTATTTCCTGGTTTTCTTGAGGAGAAATTTCAATACCTCAATCTTGGAAAAGGTCTCTTCTATTCTGAAATTATCCCCCACTTTTTGTCACCACCACAAAGCAAAATAATTAAGTCAAAAAATATTTTAGCCATAAATACATTCTGAATCTATGAAGGAGAAATGCCAGAAAATCTGTACAATACTGCTGTTGCTCTTGATCATATATGGAAAGCAATAATCTATTGTGATACCTGACAGCATCTGTCTCCAATGCAGATAGATTATGGATATGTCTCCTGGGACATGTCTACGTTCTGCAATGTGCTGCCAAGGCTGAGATATTCAGTGTAGTCCCAACTAAGCTAATTCTGGACATGGAAACAATATAGTTGTGTTAGTAGGATGTTCCACTCAGATAAATTAGCCTTGCTAATTGACCCATCATATCTCCAGTTTGAGAGGGATATGGCCTGTGACACAATGAGTTTCCATGACTGTCATCCAAAGCTTCCCACAGAGAGGAGAGCACACGTTACTTTAGGAGACAGCAATGGCAGACCCATGGGTAAAAGAAACCAGCCTGAGAAGAAGTAAAATATGCCAAATTACACAGAGATTAGTTGTGGCTTCTTGCCTCATTGCTAGAATCCACCCAAGTTTATGCTGATTATTGCACTGGGGTGAACCCTTGTGGCCAGCCACACCTGCTAAGATGAAGGTGTTCATGTCCATGAAGATTTTTGTGCAGCCAGCCAGATTCCTGAGGTCTTTGTATTTAAAAATCCTTAATAACATTTTCTTCTATGAATTTACCCCTTTTATCTCCACGTGTATTTCAATATTCCTTATTAATTCTATATATTTCTCTTTTCTCTACATTATCCTTTTTTTTTTTTTTCCTGGGAGTGTATAATTATGGGGAAAATCTACTTCTATCTGTTCTCCCCATTTTAAAGGGGAGGAGAAGCTGACTTGTATACCCATTTCCTTATCCAAGTATCTGTTGTCACAGCTACCCACTGAGTATGCGACACCTCCCTGAGTGGGAGCAGGAAAAGATCTGGAATTTTAGGCCATGGAAACGGCCTGTGGTTCCAGAGAACAAACATGCTACTTCCAAATCAGTCTGATTTTTAACCTTAACTGTAGCTGTGAAGTTGCAGGTGAGGACTTGGCTTGTCCAGGGAACCCCGCATAGTGTAAAGCAGGTTCTGCCTTCAGTAGACTCCGCAGCTAGACAGAGATGCACAGTAAACGTGAAAATCCATGGCAATTACACAGTGGTGCACTTATGGATGCAGTCCACATGGGAAAATGATTTGGAGGGATGTGGACCCAAAGGCACAGTTTTATGGAAGGAATGCTGTCGCTCTCATTTAGACTATTTATCTTATTTTCCTCCTCTTGCTCTATATTCCTACCACAACTTCATAGTATGTTTCTACCCAATTTTTAAGAATGCCCGCAGGACTTTAACCACTCCAGTTCTGATTGTATCTTTGAGAAACTTGTGGCTTAATTAAAACTGGAGAAGGCAATAGATTTTCTTTTTCACTTGAAATTCTGACAAGTGAAAACATAATTCGATTTTAAATGGATAATAGAAAAACAAAATTCCCCATTAAATGAAATCAACAATAATGTCAAGTGCTGTTTGTTTGGGGGCATTACAGTGTTTCATTACGATTTCTGCTCTCTTTGTTTCATGGGAAATAAAGTAAAACAAAACACTTTCAAAATGGAAAACAAACCCTGCTGCTCCTGAAAGATGGACAAGACAATATTTTTAGGGATGTGTTCTAGCCTGATTTTTCAATACAGTCTTTTATCAAACTTGACGTATTTCCATGATACATTTTTATTCTGACAGGTTGACATTTCCCAGTGGGAAAGCACTCCCTAGGAATGTTTCTGATGGGTTGTTTCAGGTGATCTGCACTTCTTACAATAAAGGCACAACTTGTGGGTTGCTGGAAAGAGTTATAATAATTCCATGGGGGGTTTTGGAAGCAGACAGATCATTGCATTTTGTGTTCTGCTTTAATGAATTGCATAAACAAATGCTCGGGCTTAATGAAGCAGGTGACCTGATGCCTCTTTATCATGAGAACACAGCCGCTGTAGCAAATCCTTAATGTGAGTCTTAATGTCTTGACTCCTAATAAGCATTCCCCTACTAATCTCTTAAGTCTCCAGATTTAGATGGCTGCTCAGAAGCTCAGCAGACTGAATTTACGATTAGTGAAAAGTACACTTACTGAAAGGCATTTACTTCTTGAAAACAAATGAGCAGGGTTGGGATGCAGCTTTTAAGCAGAGATCCCCACTGAGGCTGATGAGAGTTACTGCCTTCTGCATGTGACAATGGCAAGATCTGGCTCAGCAGTTAGAGCATTTTAAAACTAGAAAACTCTATTCTCATTGACATTAGTATGAAACCAGAATAATTGCAGCAAAACTGACTTGCTCCAGCAATAGCACATTATTTCTTTTCCACTTCAGATGATCACAGAATCACAGACTGGTTTGGGTTGGAAGGGACCTTAAAGACCATCCAGTTCCAACCCCCCTGCCATGGGCAGGGACACCTTCCACTAGACCAGGTTGCTCCAAGCCTCATCCAGCCTGGTCTTGAACACTTCCAGGGATGGGGCATCCACAGCTTCTCTGGGCAACCTGGTCCAGTGTCCCTGCCCCCCTCTCTGTGAAGAAATGTTGTTCTCACAAAGGTCTGTATTCTTTCATTATTAAAAACAAGCAAACAAAACCCATAAATATATGTGCACTATTTTTGTCCCCTACAAATGACTGCTTGTTTACACTATCGCTTGGTCCGACAACCTGTCTTTAGACGCTGAACTTTTTATTTAAATGCATGAACTTAGGAATCATTATGTTCTCAATTCTGAGACTGGTAGAATTATTGATCTTAGACCCTGAACTATCAGAGAGGGACAGGAGAGATCGTTAGCTGGTGGACTACAAAGGTGCATGGCAAATACAACATAACTGGTTATTTGCTATGTTGTCCTTTTTCAATGCACAGTAGTATTCCGTGGATTTACAACGGACTGCATTGCAAACACCATGGTGTCTGAAAGATTTGGAGCCTGCAGAAGGTAATACAAGGATGATTGTTTACTCTTTCTTTCGATTCAAGAACTGAGAGTTGTAAAACAAAACTACCCTACCAAGGGTCGGTTTCAAAATTAATGGCAGAAGATTATTTTTCCCACTGTATGAGCTGTGAAAATCCCTGACACAGCATGTTACACAGCCTATGGTGCTTTTACAACTTTGCAGTTTCAAGGAGTCTACTCCCCCTTAACCTGGGGTCACTGCTGTGCGCACACAGACCTGTCCAGGAGTCAGTGTCATCTGCACCTTATGTTCATTGAAGTAATTTTTTCTCACAATCATTTATGCCTTCTCACAGTCGAGCAGACAGGTACACAATTTCAGACTTCAGTTCTGGAAAGAGAGTATGTGTTTACCTGTAGAGGTTTGAGAAATTGAGGTGGGTGCAGCAGGTGTGCTTGAAGGATGAAGGAGATACAAATGTTTACTAAATACATTTATCCTTATCCATTTTCCATTGCTGTGTTTCCTCAAGCTCTTGGAAAATTTATCAACATGTTTGTCATTGAAGTTTCCAGTTACTTAAAACACCACTACCTGTTGCTACACGAAATTAATCCAAAGACTGCAGACCTATTAATAACATTCTTCGCATGCTTCAGTAATCACAGACAAGTCATACATCTAATAACTGCTTCTGAACTACTGTCAAGCTCCTTTTTAAACCTCATTAAGATTGGATTACTTGGTTGTATTAATCCTGGAAACCTTATGCCAGTGGCCCTGACCCATACTGGCTATTGTAACACATTTGCCATAAGGATACAGGAAATGGCAAATTCAAGGCTGAAAGAAAGGGAAAAGCAAGAAGCTGTCCCCACAGCACTTCTTGTTTCGTGCTGCCCACAGGCCAGATGAAGTCAGGAGGCAGCATCCTGTACCTTCAGCCTTGCATAGTTGAGGCAGACAGGAGTTGCCTTTAGTACACGTCCAATAAACTCAGTAATCAGTGCACCCACCGTGCAGGGGAGGGGAGCTTTCTGCCTGTCATCCAAGCACCAAAATTAATTCTTGTTGATATAAACACCACATGCTCCAAGCTTTGCGTACTGATGCTGCGTTTTATGGTAACCACAGAAATGTTTTAGGTCTTTCCAACTTTACAGGTATTAAGCAAAGAGGGGACAACTTCACTTAAAGCACAACATGTCAGCAGTGGAACATGTGATGAATTTCTGGCTCTCATGCCCTTGCTCAAGCCAGCAGAACCTGGCTGTCTTCCCTCCATTTTATGGTTTGGTTTGGTTTGGTTTGGTTTTTTCCCCTGAATCCCAAAATCAGAATATCTGATACTTGGTTCGTTTCTCATTATTGTGGGAACTACATGTCCTGGAAAGCCTCATAGAGTAAAACTTGCTGCATGGAAAGAGAGAGGTTAGAGAAGGCTGAAAAGAGAAAGGTTAGTGAAGGCTGGCATGGTGTGTGAATGCGGAGTACTATATCCTAATGCTGGGCAATTTCGAGACAAGCTACCATTTGCATTCTGACAGTCACCCATCATAGCCTTAGCATGGTGAGTCCCCTTTATTGAACAGAGGAAGGAGAAATGAGCATTGCCAGCTATCACTCTGAGTCCCCTTGGATGTCACTGGGAATACATGCTGTCAAAAATGAGCCCTTCTTGAAGACAGCACTACAGGGAGAGATAGGGATGAGATGTCTCATCTGTACTCGCCACCTCAGTGGCAGATTAACACGAGCCGGATGTCAGGTGTATTTAAGGTTGCCTTTTTCTTGGATTTAAACTTTACTTCTCTAGGTTAAAATCTTACTCTGTAAAGGAATTCCCTACTGGGCTCACTAGACTAAAGCTTGCTGTCTTTGTTTTAATCCTGATTGCTGCTTAAAGGAGAGGAGTGTGATTCTGCTGAATAGAGGGGTTAAGAGATCAGTTGGGGTTTGTTTCCCTCTGCTACACAAGTTACGTAGATGGCAGGTATGGTCCCCTGCCAGAAAAGTGGATAAATCTTCTAAAGCAGGCAGTGCTCTGGGGAGAGTCACTCAGCTGTGCGAAACTCCCTGTGCCACAAATGCCTTTTCTTTCACTAAAAGTATTTTTGTCTGTGTCTCTCTCTGGCCCTGTGAGCTGTTTATCTTCTCCACAATTTTACTCATGAGCCAAATCAGAATGTTGACTCAGTCAGCTTTCTCCTGATTCCAGCTGGTTGATACCACCCTTCGTGTGGAGGTATGTGGAAAGCAAGTGCAGGTATTTGAAGCAGCAGGATGTGAAGCACATCTGTGCAACATCTGGCTCCTAGTGTAAATCACACATGTAGGGCATAACCTGACAACGAACGCAGTCTACTGATGATAACTAAACTTCACCTTTTCTCCCCTCAGGACTTGTACACAGATCTTTTTCCCAAAGGAAAAATGCTGCCTCTATATATAAATTAGATGGAAATGAAGTATAGACTCACAGAAAAACTTGGGTTGGCAGAAACCTCTGGAGATGTCTAGTCTAACTGCTGCTCAAAGCAGGGATGGCTTCGAAGCCAGGCTCAGGGACTTGCCCAGTGAGGGATGAAAAATCCCCAAGCTTATTTTTTTAAATAGATTAGTTCCCTGTGGCACTGATAGGAGCTCTTTGAATCTCTTTTCCTTAGTATAGAATAGATTGCAATTCTTTCTAATTTGGATCAAAAGTAATTAAATGGTACAACAAAATGTTGGTTTCATTCATTACTGCTGCTTGCTTGATGCCTCCGTATGGGGAAATTTCTACATTTTTAATCTTTATGCAATATTTTGGCATTCAGTAGGTCACTGCAAAACTTAGAATTCTTGTGCACTCATGTCTAAATTTTAATTCAAGCCTTATAAGGATGATGTGGTTTTGCAATCCAGATGCATTTTATCGTCACATCCATCACTGGTTCACAGGCTGGTGTGCAGGAACTACAGTTTTCGGGGCACGTTTCTATCTGCATGTTTCACCAGCATCCTGAATTTTTTCATGTGGGTTGAAAGCAAGGTCTGTGGGGTCTGTCTGCCACTCAGACAGTATTATTGGCAGCTGCAGGTACTTGGGGAATATTTTTCTGTCTGTCCTTACATGATTCACCCAGCTGTTTCAAAGATTTCAAATGAGAATGAATAAAGCCTTAAAGTCTGTCAAACACCTTCTGTATCTGTTCTTTGAGTTGAAGAGAAGTTGAACCACTTACATAAAATTTGAGTCTTTCACAGACTAGAACTTGGTCGGGTTTTTTTCTGGGAAAAAGCTCAAGATTCAGTCCTATTCTCTCATTTTTTAGAGTGTCTTGCTTGCTTTCCACCTAAAAAAAAAGACAAGGCAGAAATTACACACCCTTAAGCATTTCAACTGCAGGTGCCTTTAGCTCAATCTCTCTACCTCTGTTTTCATTAGAGTGTAAATTGAATTACCCCTAAAAATAATCTTTTCCTTTCCTTTTCATACCTCAGTGTGTAATGCAGCATTTATTGATAAACAGCCAATACCCAGGAAACTCAATTTCTGAGTCAAAAGAAATTCTCTATTACCAATGCTCTGATAAATAAGCATAAAATGATGCATCCCTTTTCTGCTATCATAACTCATTCTTTCAGGTGTTAATAGCAGAATTAGCTACTTTGACCAATACTTCAGGTTGACTTTAAATGTAAACCTTCCTTTCATGAAGGATTTGCCAGTAGAGCTGGTTCCTCACCCTCACACTTTATGGTGGGAAGATGGAAACCAGAATACACTTAATTCTCTGCTTAGAATAAACAAGTTCAGGGTTCCCCTTCCATTGCCAGATAGTGTGGTACATCATGTTCTTTGGGTTTGGGGTTGGTTTTTTTCCCAGAAGGAATGGAGGTTCTTTGGGTTTGGGGTTGGTTTTTTCCCAGAAGGAATGGAGAATGTCATTGATAGGAACATGTTACAACTCAATACTCCACTTTGAGATCGCTGTCTTTCTTGAAGCGTGGTCTCTGCGGTAGAGAATGTGAGTTCTGGAAAAGGTGGACGTAGAGGCAGTGCAAAGGGAAATGGATGGGTCACAGTGCAAGCAACAAGTCCTGCTGCATGATCTGCAGTACCACCCCATGTGTCGTCGTTGTCTGTAGTGTCCTATGCTCATGATCACTGAATGCTCTGCCCTTTTTCCTATAGACAACACATTTTCCAGTTGTTTTCAACCCTAATTTCAGGCATATGGTGAGACAACTGCTTTCTGTTACTATTTACCATGACTGCTCCTTTAGCTCCTCCGATGGAGGTCTGGCATATGATGCTGAAAGCCCAATGACCGGAATCTGAGCCGATTGGTAACTTTACAGAGGATAGGTGAGAGGATCAGACAGTGTAAAAGTGGTTGTAGAGGGAGTGATCACCATTTGCTTGTGTTCCACAACTTTTCAGCTTGAGATCTGCAGAGCCTAGAAATGCTAGAGGAAGACAGGTCTCGGATGGCCCAGTTTCTCCCTACAAATTGTCCAGAATAAAAACGCTGCTGTGCAAAGGATAGTTTTCAGCTGAGACAGCAGCTCAGTGCTGGCTGGATTAGAGAATTAGGAGACTAGGTGGATGAAAAGATGGCTAAGAAAAGCAGACTGGAACAACCAGTGTAAAAATCTTTTCTCTGCCTTAAAGTGCTGGAAGGAAATTTCTCTAAGTACTTGGATAGCTTCATCTCTGCTAAGATGAATGAAGTGTTGGAGTTTGCCTTTACATTTTATGAGATGTTTCTCTTGGTAATCTACAGGCTGAGTCCACCCACTTTACCACTTTTTCTGCAGTGTCCATGGAAACGTCAGGGTAGAGCTATTAACAAAGTGTGTGGACCCCAAAAGCCAAACCTTTTTTATGGATGAGGCGCACAGCCTTATCCTTTGGAGAATCCAATGCTAACTCCCTCTGACCCTTCAGGTGGGAGGTTTCAATACTGACACACCATATCTAGCTACCTTATCCAAGGTAGCATAAGTAAGGCCATTATTTCTCTGTAAAATAAGTTGTGAGACCCCCCAAAATGACTCGGTGAAAATGGAGACTGTTGTAACTAAAGACATCCAGGGCAAAGAACTCCTGTGGAAGGGATTATGACTGATTGTCAGAAGGGCTAAACGAAATGAACGCCAGCAATCTTGGCTGAGCCACAGTAAACCCGCCAGCATGTATTTTAATTAGATTCTGAGTGCAAGCAGCATTACTCTGAAAAATTTCATACCCGAAGCTATCAAGTTTGAAACTGCTGTAGTTGATTGCTGAAATATTTAGGAGTGAATTAACACGAATGACTAAAAGGTCCTGCCTGTAAGAGTTCTCATATAAAATAAGGCAACACATACAGCTTTGAATCAGATTCTGGGAGACAGATGTTCATCATAGAGAAATACTGCCAAAGGTGGCACAAATTAATTGCTGTGGACAAGATGGGCATCAGAAATCAAATGCTCTCATGCCTAAATACGCTGCCTCTCAGTAAGGATTTAAGCGCGTTGGATCAGATCTTCAGGCGCTGTAAGCTGTCATTATACTGTGACAATGAAGAACAGCTAAGTATATGGCAAATTATAAAACTTGAAGTGTACTTTCTTCTCTCACAGACGATTGGATGGGATTCATCTCATCTAACGCCAGTTATGTACAACGCAGCTGTTCCAGTCTGAACTCAGTGCTCTCAGCTCCTTTCATAGTCAAGGGGAGAAACAGAACTGGGATGCGAGTCAACAGACTGACTGCAGACGTTGAGTTTAGGGTGTTGTGAAGCTGGACTTCTCTGCCTGTATTGATTAGATGTCCACTGACTCTAATGGGAGAGTAGAGAAACCAGATCACCTGTAGGTACATTATAAATAATGACTTTTATTCAGCCCAGTCCTACCTATGATGGCAGTTTGTTGAGAGAGAAAATCTCCGGGAACTGATGTCTCATTCCCTATATCCTTTTTTAAAAGTTCAGTGTCCTATACTTGACATGTTATGAATGTTTTATGCAGAGGCTGAGATTCTATTAACAGGATCGTTGTCTTAGTATGCAGTCTGTCTGCTTGCATTTGTTTCTGTTTATCAGCATAATTTCTAGACCTACTGTTTACCAAATGGAGTATTGTATTGCTGCTGACTCTAGTAACTAGCAAAACTGAGATGACTGAAGTGCAAGAAGTAAAAGGAAAAAAACCATTGTGGGCAAGTCCCTTGTTTCTCTTTCCTAGCAGAAGATAAATAAGTAATTTGTTTGACTATCAGTTTCTTGGCACTGAGATTTTTGCAATTATATACCGATGCAAATTTTGCCATCTGCGAGTCCTAACTCACTGGGATACCTAATTCTAATTTGCCGTGCATGGATACTTAGCTCACTGGAGTAAGGCTGGTGCTTACACACAAATGCATACGCTGACATGCCCGATATGGCTTCAAGTGGCTAACTTTAGGCACCCAGAATGGAAAAAATGCAGCAAGCACAATCCAAAATAGATGACAGTTATTCCTGGGAAAAGAGTGATGCTTTTCTTCAGGGATGACACGGCACTATTAGGCTAGTGACGGAAAGAGATAAATCATGCTGACAGCTGAATTCTAGGCATGTGCATGTAGTAAATCCCTATTTCATGCATTCTTCCACTCTCTAAGCCTGATTCTAACATAGGTACCTCCAGTATTACTTCACTGAAATCCACATGGCTACAAAGTGTAAAATTGCAGTATTATTACCGTGACTGACAAATGAATATTTGTAAAATTGCGTCTGATTCATTTGCCTGCCAACTGCTGAGTCGAATTTTAGAGGCTCCTCCACTAAAACTGACAGTGTCAGGCAACTATGTAAAGAAATATAATTAACATTTGTTGCTTGTTTGTTTGTTTGCTGTGCTGTGAGCTCCTAGAAAGCTTGCAAGCAGTTCTTGGGAGAAAAAGAAAAAAAGATGTGATTTTCAAATATTTCACTACAAACCTAAATGAGAAGTGTTGTGAGATGATGACAAGAAGCAAAACAAACATCACACTGGTAAAAAGTTTGTCCAAGGAAATTCCTGACATGCTGAGTGTGGCACTGTGATAACCCCCACAAGGAAATCCTAAAGTGCCTTGGTGGTTCTGGGGCCAGAAATTGCTGACAACCCAGCTACTAAAATGATTGAGACCTCCAAGAATTCAGAGCAGCCTGCTCAAGGGAAGGATCCTCTCAAAGCTTCATGTGGTGAAACCGCACTTCACCAAGGAAGCTTTCAAAGGCAATGATGGAGCTGGTCAGAAATGACTGAAATGTAGGGCAATCAGGG
>NW_010248205.1:0-2167 GCF_000690775.1 Eurypyga helias | reverse complement strand
GGTGGGAACTAGATGGTCTTTAAGGTCCCTTCCAACCCAAACCATTCTGTGATTCTATGAATGACCATGTTCTGGCTGCAGTCACTGGCCACGTGCATACATTCAGCCCACAGCAAACAGAGGCTAAGCACCTCAGCTTTGTTTCCCTCAAACTTGTGATGGACTGGGAATACAAAAACTGTGAAAACATGGTTCAGCTGACATGCAGTGCAGGGTTCAGTACAAATACTGATACGCTGTATTTAGGTGTCTCCATGTGAGCTAGGTGTCTCACTCTAGTTAAAGATTTACTCCGTACAGGCAGTGAACATAGAGAGTGAGACCCAGAGAGATATCTCTATTAGCAGAAAAGTACTTCTTAGGTTTCATTGGGTTCACTACATCTCCACTGACTATGATAAGAATGCAGCATTAAAATACGGAGACACCTACATTTATTTTTCTCAGTCCATAGGGGAAGCCCTGTCCATAGTAATCCATTTAAACTTCAGGACTTGATTGGTTGTCTGAGCCTGAGTTCAGAAGGAAAGCTACTATAGCATGAAAGGTGACATTGAAAGCTAGAGATGAACAAGTCGTTTGAGCCAAACACACACCTTGCCAAAACCAAAAATCTAGACAGATTAATTGAATCAGAAAGATTCAAAGAGAAAGGAAAAATGGGAGAGGAGAGAAATAAGAGTTATATGAACCTATCTGCAGACCAGTATTATCTCCTCTGTATGCAGTATGTTCCCAAAAGTATTGTAATAAGATTCTTCCTACTGAGGCCTGAACAGTAAGCTGTAAAATTATTTCAAGTTAAAAGATTGGAGATTTGGTGCTCAAGTTTTGTTATTTACTTTTCTTTAAGACTGCTGATATATTAGAAAACACCTCTTGGTAACGGGCATTGTTTGAAGACATTGCCTATAAAGTGGGAAAACAAACAAAATTTAGGAAACAACACTGAAAACTACATCTTGAAGAAAGCAAAAAAGATGAGTCAGATTTAAGTGTAATCAGTGGATTAAAGTTGGATCCAGGAAGTGTGGGTCTCAATCTTCATTTGATTGTCTAATGTCAGATCCCTTTCAGCATCGGTGTGGTAAAATTTAGGTTAACACTGCAATATACTGGCAAAATGCAGAATATACTTCTGATAAAAGAGTGAAAGATAAAGTAAGTCAGACATTCTTTTCTGCAATTTGAAAATCCAAGATTCACTTTGACAAAAATACTTGTAAATTATTTGGAAATAATCAAGTCATAGTGAGGATCCACCAAAATGTCAGATCCACTTAGATGGTGTCAGTGTGGCTTGAACTTCTGAAGCCAAATTAGGCAGTTGTTCTCATGATACATTTTCCTCCTCCACCATTTGTAAATGAAAACATATCCCGGTAATACATTTAACCATACTTTGAAGTTCCACTGAAGTAATTGCAACCATGTCCCAGGTTTAAGATGTGTCAGTGCTTAGATAAGCGTGTATGGGCCAAAGCAAGCGCAACTAATGATTTCCTGAATTGGGTTGTGTGTTGTCATTTGTGTAAGCAATAGTTCCTCCTTCTCCTTCACGTGATCCATGCAAAGAGGAGTAACATCCTTCTAGCGAGGCACAGGAATAATTTCTTGGATAATGAAGGAAACCATGAGAGGAAGACACCTTGAGACATGAAATATGCAGATAGCTGTATCAATAAGTACACACCACAGATCTCTGCGTAGTGGAAGTATCACTCCATGTTTGCCATGTCCTTGAACTGTCCAGAACAATTCTCCCAGCCCATGTGGGCTTGGTGGTGGCTTAGGTTTGTGAGTCTTTAGGGAAGCGATGAGCTGATCGCCTTGCCTGGCAATAGGATGTGCAAAACACTGAGCTGGGGGTACTGTTGCAAGGAAAAGCCGTGTGTTATTCCGTGAGAATACTGTGTCCACATGAATTCCACGGTAAAGAAAGCCAGAAAATCTATTTTATGCCTAAGGGGTGATGCTTCCACCCCATTTTCCTCCTCTCCCCCCAGCCTCAATGTTTATACTACACCCCAGAGACTCACTATTAGGAACCATTTCAAACAATGGAACTTTCCTTAAATATAATCATTTCCTCCCTCCTACTTACATTCCTCATTCAAATGTAATTGCTAGTACTAGCTTGCTGAAGACTCACAATGTCACAGAGTGG
>NW_010248204.1:232-39969 GCF_000690775.1 Eurypyga helias | reverse complement strand
GCGCCGCGGCCGATCCGCCCCACTCTCGCGAGAGTTCGGGGCCAGCTGCCCCACCCTCGCGAGAGGTGTGTTCCCCCCGCCCTACTCTCGCGAGAGTTCGGTGTGGGTCGCGCTCACCGCCTGGAACGGGGAATCAGGCATCCCGGGTCAGGGCAGTGGGTGCCCCTTCCCGCCCGAGCCCGCGCGGAGGGAGATGTGTGTGGGGAGCGGTGCGCCCGGCGCTGTGTTAACTCGGGACCGAGTCAGACGTGTGTACCGCAGCGTCCCCGCCTACGAGCGTAGGGTGAGGGCACAGCGGCCGTGGAGAGGCCTGAGGTGCGGCGGGGGAGAAGGCCTTGAGGGGCTCCTGTGCCTTCTGGTGCTGCTGGCCTGGGCTGTGCGGGGACAGCAGCGGTCTTCCTTCTGTTACATGTCAACCTGCCTCTTAAAGTCAGAGTATCCAGCAGCATAAAACACTGCAATGAAATAAATCTTAGAATCATGGCAACTTTTAGGTTGAAAACAACCACTAAGATCAAGTCCAACCATTAATACTGCCAAATCCAACGGTAAACCAGGTACCTAGGTGCCTCATCCACACATACAAATACTTCAGGGACAGGGACTCAACCACTACGCTGGGCAGCCTGTTCCAATGCCTGATACCCCTTTTGGTGAAGAAATGTTTCCCAATATCCAATCTAAACCTCCCTTGGCACAACTTGAGGCCGTTTCCTCTTGTCCTGTCACTTGGGAGAAGAGACTCACCTCTGCAACCTCCTTTCAAGTCATTGTCGAGAGCAATAAGGTCTCAAGAGAAGTGCTTGGAGTCCAGAGCCTGGGCAGAGACCACCCAGGGCCTAGGGGAAGAAGGGTTAACCTCCTTGCTGACCAGTGCCAAATTCGTTTTGGAGCCCAGCAGCTCGCTGGCTGGTGCCAGCCCCAGCTCCTTTATGAGCAGCCTGGCATCAGTGCCAGTGGTTCACCAACCCTGGCTGAGGGGATCAGAGAGTCAAAGCAGGCAGAGAGCAAAGAGCAGACCTGTGTGTTGCTTTCCTAGAATGATACCTGTGGCCAGAGAGAGGAATGAAGGCCCAACAGAAAGGGGGATTTTGACCAGTACTCAGGAGTAACTGTGATGTTGGAGGCTGCAGTCACCTAAGCAAACTAGCTGGAATCCCTCAGCTGCTCCTGTTGTCCACGAAGACACGTTCTGCCAAAGAACAATCCAGAGCACTAGATTTTGGATCTGCTTGGGTTTGCTCTCTGGAAGACCTGCTTTTCCTCCACTAGTTATAGAGGGGCTGGTGGAGAGCTCCTTGGCTAAAACAGGAGTTTAAATTGGTTGAGTTTGAATATCCATCCACAGGATTTCTCTGAATTATGGGACGATGTGACTGCCCAGCACCCTGAACCTTGCCCAAAGCAAGTCACAAAGGTGACATGCGGTCACAGAAGGGACTGTGGGTGGTAAGCGTACTCTTTCATTGAGCAGAAGAGAGAGAATTTGAACCTGCCTCTTACAGGAGTGACATGTTGTCATGCACTTTTAGTTTGTATAATTATGTAACACCTATTAGCTCCACAAATCATCTCCAGGACTAAACATTCATGGGAGTTTTGCTGTTTGCTGCCATGAGGCAAATGCTGTATCAGCAATATGTGTCACAGTTGTATCCATTTGTACATGAAATGGGTGTGTATGTGTGTCACTGGTTCTTAACACATGTAGGAAAGTTATTTTCTCCCTGCAAAAATCAGATCCCGCATATACACCCCGCTCTAGAGTCAGACCCTGTGTCTTCAGCACTGGGAAGCAATGTGTGTGTTTCTTTAGTGAGGATGGTCCTGAGGTGCATGCAGGTGTGGAGGAGCATCTGTCCTGTGCTATTAAAGTATTTGAATGATCAGATTTGCCTCCCTTGTATAATAATAGTCTCTGTAATCTAATTACAAAACAAATAAAATCAACCATATGGTCTCATTTCAGTTATTCACTTTTATTTCTATCACCATGGTACTTAAATCATCATCTCAATCAGAATCATGTTGCGTTAGGTGCTGTAAGAGTCCACCCTTACTTTAGAGAGGTGAATAAAGAGGCAGGGAGGTCAGGGGTGGAAGGCAGGAGTGACTTTGCCCAGAGGATGGAGTGACAGAACTGAGAATGGAAACTGTGTCATAGATCTGTCCTGCCCACTGGGCAGCATTTGCCTGCCCCTTACAGGAGCTCAGAAGTCAGCTGCTGAGCTGGCAGGGGGAAGTTCACAGCCTAAACTTTAGTCTGGGGTCTCCAGGAACCTTTGGGTACCTCTGGTGAGAAGTTATGTACTGCTATATTCTTTCCTGTAAAAAAAATGTTTGTGTTGGTAGCAGCTTGGTTTCAAATGTTTTCTTTAGGTTTACATTTCTCCGTCTCAGTCTTAATTTGTTTCGGAAAGAATTGAGCGTGGTAGGATTTCAGGATGAGTGTGTTAAAGCTGTGCTTGATATTACAGAAACTGTTCTTACAAATAGTTCATTTGTTCTCAGGGGGCCCATTCTGCCTTTCCTTAGGAGAGTTCTATGTGCATTTGCACGGTGGAGCAGTAGGTGCTCTTTTGAGATTCTTGGGCAGGCTTTAAGAAAAAGGTTTTTGTCATGTTTTTCTGTAATGTTACTTCTTCTGCAGTGACACAGGTCTCTCACATGCCTTGGGTTGGCTACTTCATCCCCTCAAAATAATTTATTTTAAGAGATCAGGGGAAAACAGAACTGTGGATGAAGGGTTTCGGCTGCTGTTGTGGACACAGGGATGTGAAAGGGCCACAAGGTGGTAGCAGTCTGCAAGGGAGAGCTGTGAGAAGGCTCTGGGCTTTCCTGACTGAGCTGAGGAGTCAAATCCTGCCTGTCTGCCTCATGCAGACCCCACCTGGAGTACTGTGTCCAGCTGTGGAGCCCTCAGTATCAGAAGGATATTGACCAGTTGGAGCGAGTCCAGAGGAGGCCACAAAGATGATCAGAGGGCTGGTTCAACCTCTGCTATGTTGAAAGGCTGCAAGAATTGGGCTTGTTCAGCCTGGAGAAGAGAAGGCTCCGAGGAGACCTCATTGCAGCCTTCCAGTACCTGAAGGGGCCTACAAGGGTGCTGGGAGAGGACTTTTTACAAGGGCTTGTAGTGACAGGACAAGAGGTAATGGGTTTAAATTGAAAGCGGGGAGGTTTAGATTAGATATCAGGAAGAAATTCTTCACAGAGAGGGTGGTGAGGCACTGGAACAGGTTGCCCAGAGATGTTGTGGATGCCCCCTCCCTGGAAGTGTTCAAGGCCAGGCTGGATGAGGCTTTGAGCAACCTGCCCTAGTGGAAGGTGTCCCTGCCCATGGCAGGGGGGGTGGAACTGGATGGGCTTTAAGGTCCCTTCCAACCCAAACCATTCTATGATCCTATGATTCTATGCTGTACAGTGGAGCATTTGCAGTGTTCAGGCAGAGTTATTTTCCATCTATTGTCTGTTAACTTGTATTAGTTCCCTTTGAGGTAATCTTGTGTGAAGTAGAGCAATGGGGGGTAACACCGTAGCATCTTCTCTTGCCAGCTCTAAGGCCCCATAGGCTTGGCCAAGGGTGCTACATGCACATCCCTTTAAAAATTGCCAGTCTAACCTAGCCTTTCGGGCCCTCCTAACGTCATCCAGAGTGGCACAGCCCCAGGTAGCAAAGCACTGACCTCCTACTTACTCCTTCTGCCAGCTTGGATCCGTTCAGAGTGGTGTAACGGGTTAACTGGCTGCTGCCTGGCTTTATGAGAGCTCAGATGTCATCCGCCCTCCCCGGGCTGACATGGTGTTCGTGTTAATAGAAAAAGACAGTGAAAACTCCATCATGTGCTCTGTCTGATTTGACAGAAATGCAGTCATATGCCCACATGTGATCAAGATTAAATTTGTGCTGCTGAGTGATCTGGCAGTGTGCAAACCCCTATTAATGCACATGATACCAGAGTTTGGGGCAAAAAATATGCTTTTTCTTTGCTGCTTCTGCTATGAGAGAAAAGAAGAGAAAGGGGAGCCTCTGGCAGACTACTGGGGCAGGCAACTTCAGGGATCATTTTGGTCTGGGTTATAAATTACCAGAAAAGATATAACAGATTTCTCTGTAACTGAATTCTGGGAGAATTTAATCTTTTCTCAATACATGGGAATTACGGGAAGGTGTGTGAGGATTGGCAGCACTAACCTGTTTCTACCCTGTATCAGCTCTACATCATATTTGAGTGAAGTTTTTGTGTCTCAGGAGGACTTCTCATAAAGGCAACTTTCAATTTACAACATTGTAAGATTGATTTAACTCTGCAATGAAGACAAGTCCTGCATTTCTTGCTGGATTCCTGTGTATAAATGCCAGCTGTGCTGTGAATAGCAACACTTTCATTTAGATGTGGTTCACAGATGTGAATGCTCAGATGCTTCGCAGCATGCAGTTTAAATCTTTCAAAGAAAAAAAAAAAGAGGTGTCAGTACCAGTGTGAACCCAACATTCACTGTCATTTGCTTACTGAGAGCCATAACCAACAACCTAAACTGTTATTTCCTCCATGGAGTCCATCTTGTGCAAGTTTTTCATAGAATCACAGAATGGTTTGGGTTGGAAGGCACCTTACAGACCATCTAGTTCCAACCCCCCTGCCATGGGCAGGGACACCTTCCACTAGACCAGGTTGCTCAAGGCCTCATCCAGCCTGGCCTTGAACACTCCCAGGGATGGGGCATCAGTACTAGTGATTTAAACACCTATTCATTGCCCAGGAAGACTGTCCCTGGAGGCAAAGAAGGAGTGAAAAAAATATCACTTAATGTCGCACAAATGTAAGTCATGGTTTCTATTAGGTCCCTTTCGCACAGTCCTGCAAACAGGCAGACATGCTTTAAATTTCTCGCGATGTCTGTGGGACTCTTCTTCGCAGTGTGTTGAAATGTGCTTATGTTAGTGATGCTACCGAGGAGTTTCAGGATAAATCATGTCCTCAATTGACCCGATTCCCTTCATTGCTGTTTTCCGTTGGCTGTAATACAGCTTATAGAGTGATAAAATGCGTCACTGAAGGTAGTGGTCTAGTCTCTTTCTCTCTGATACATTTTTCTATTTCTGACTTAATTTCCATGTTTGCCTTTGATTCCGCAATTCTCAAAGGTGCATGCATCCTCCATTTTGCAGAGAGCACTGTTTAAGAATATATACCCCATCTACTTTTAGCTAAGTACAGATAATATACTCTCTGGATACTTATACAATAGGCTCACTTAGGGGATTTTGTAAATCTCTATGAATTTTTACAGGTATTTGAGAAGCTCTTAGTCAAGCAAGCTCCTTTAAATCGAGTTATTTCTGTTTTGTTCTTTTCTGTTCTTTCCAGATATTTTCTTCTCTCAGGCCATCTCATGAGACTCACATCCCTAGCTGCCAATACTGATTTTTGTGTCCATTTTTGGGTTTCTTTCTTTTTTTTTTTTTTTTCCCTTTTCCCGGCTCCAAGTTTAATAAGCCCCCTGGGCTTTCTTTGAAGATTTCCTCTGCAACTGCAAATAAACCCTTGTGTATCTCCGATGCTTTTATTTGGATTAAAGACTGTAGAAAGAGCTCTTGAAGATACATGGAGATGGGTACTTCACACACACCTGAACTCAAACTTGTACTACAGAAAAAGTAAACACATTTTAAATTTTTTTTTCTGTCTTCATTAACAAATTTTTTCTGAGTCTGTTGCAATGTTTAAGTTCCTTCCTGTGTTTACTGGGCTAAAAAGGTCTGTACAGTTTTTCATTAGAGGGGATATGTTTTTTTCCCATTTCCCCCAAACACCTGAGTTCTCATACACAAAAAAGAGTTTCCCACATACCTGGGTGATATTTCTAATATTTTTCTTTATTACTCCATCCTGTTTTAAAGCCTTGGCTGAAGCTTCTAAGACATGTTGAAACAACCTGAGATCACCCAAAAGGAAACCTGAAATGTCACAGTACAAACTTGGCCTTGCAATGTCAGAATGTTTGTAAGCAACAATATGTGCCCTGTTCTCTTAGGCTTTAACACAAGTACTTGCCAAAACCATGTTACTGCCTTCCAGCACAACTTCTTGAGAGAAAAGGGTGATAGTGAGACCCTCCTGGAAATGGTTGGGGAAAAAAACAGTCAGAGAAATGGGTGGTGGCATGCACAGATCTTACTGCTCCTGCACATGTTCTCCGGGGATAGGGAGTGTCTTTCTATTATAATAGTCATACAGTGCTTAGCACAGCAAAGCTTCAAACCCTGCTATGGGGTTTTGGATGCTTTGGGAATGCCAGTCAAAATTGTACTATTTAACCAATGGTTATTGCAGTACTTTGAGAATTTGGTTTGTTCCCATAGGTTTTTCTTTTATCCACGTTCCCACACATATTGCTGTGAGTGTTGCTGTCACTGTCATGCCCTGACTGGTCCTCACTGCATTCGGGACTACTTTAGTTTTGGATTCTGAGTATGACACTCACCTCTAATCACATGCAAATGCCTGCAACCGAGCTAGGCACCTTAGGTTTCCTCTCTTGTCCATAGAGGTTTAGTCAATGTAGCTGGGACTAGGATATGGCTCACCTCATCCTGAAGCAGATGCCTGTGTTTGCTTAGATGATTACCTCCTTCAGCCTCAGAGGTTTTATTGACTAGATCCCCCTTGGCAGCTGTGCTATAGATACATAAGGTTATGAGATATGAATCTCATCCTCAGAGACTTCTGCCATGGTGCTGGTATAACTAAGCGTAGAAATCTGATGTGTGGATGGTGCCTAACGCAATCCCAGTCAGAAGGCTGGGTGCTGCAGCGGCTGCACCCCCGGCCTAGCGAAGGGGCTCCTGTAAGGTTTTCCCTATTCTGTGAATCTTCCCTCTCTGCCTGCCCTGCCCTGCCCTTCCCTTAGGCTAATCTCTGCTGCTGTTCCCAGTCTTCACACTGCCTTCTGCCCAGACTGCTGGTTTTTCACTGTTTCTTTTTTTTTTTTCCCCACTGGATGTTATTCACTACCATCTTCCTAAATACAGGGACAGCAGAAGTAAGAGAAATTCCTTCCTCAGCTTTTGAAATAGCTTAAGACATAAGCCCAACTGCACGGGGCCAAACCCAGGGTTCACACTCCCACCAACGTGTTTCTGATAGCTGCCAATAGTGAATGTTGGGGAAAATGCAGGGCAAGCCCATGGTGGTACTTCCAACCTACAGAGGTCTGTCTCAAAGGTTTGCTAAATCAGAGACATTATCTTTGCATCCAAATACATGAACTTTCATAAACACGTAGCAACATGGCAGTGGGTCTGAGGTTGACATGTCTGACCCTTCCTCTCCACTCTTCGCTCTCAACTGGGCATTGCTGGCTGTGTGGCTGTTCTGTAAACAAGGGGTTTACGTGCAGGAACCCACTTAATTACTTTTTCTCATTTTAAAAAATGAAATATTAATTAATTTTTCCTTAGCTATGAAGTCCCTAGAAATTGGCTATAGCCAGAGGGCAGAGAAGCAGTTAATGACAGTATTGCCATCTGGAGTGATAAAGGCCTTGTGGCAGGCCAGTGCTGTCAGGGCTGATGCATCTCAGTGTCAGTACAGTCAGTGACTTTGAGACTTGCACTGAAGATTGCCTCTGATTTAATACTCAGCCATCCAGGATGTGGACCTGCTGGGATAAACAGTCTCTGAAGAATCTTGACTTAGGAAAGATCTCTGTAAGGTGCAATCCAGCCAGAAGTCTTCTTTAGCTCAGGGGGTGCACCCCCAAACTGTAAAAATAAAGGCTGATTGTAAGCAACATTGTGACACCAGTTCTGAGAGGAACAGTGGCTAACTTTCCAAAATGGCACAGAAATAGGGGAGGCATTGGGAAAGGCTGATGGTGGAAGATGCTCTGGGGAGGGAAAAGTTGAGAGACCTGTTTTATGAAAGGGAAGTGGGCAGACAGTATATGCTTAGGGATGGCAAGCTCCGATCCTAGAGCACTGCACCAATAAACCAGAACATTTAAAGAACAGTCATCCTAAATGACAGTTAAGGAGCATGAGCCTGAATTTACCTTTCCACAGCATGCAGCAACAGCCTAAAGCCAAACCCCTCTGAAGCTAAGCCAGTGGCCTGCAGTCTGTTTCCCTGCCTAACTCAATCTGGGAATGACACCAAGCGGTCCCCTGGTGGAATGGCAAATAGTTTATTTTGCTGTGGCTTCTTGTACCTGCTACATTTCTAATGTACCAGCCTTAACATGGGCTGTTTTATGCTGCTGCAGAAGAGCATGGGAAATATTTTGGGGTTTACTCATTTATTTCTTTATGCAAACTTGTTGTGTAGAGATGATGTGGTCTGTTTGAAAGACTCAGCATCCCTCCCGTGATTTCTGGACTAGCACATAGGTGGCATGTCTGCACTTCATAGCTCAGATGTCCTGGAGCTAGCTCCAGTTACAGCCGGAATATCTGAGCAGTGCTGTGCTGAGATAGCAGTTTGGATCTAGAGAACAGTACAGCAGTTTCACTAGTGACTCCATTTCTCTGCAGGGAAAATGAGCTGCTGTGCTGAGGTGTTAGGCTGCTTCCCAATACAGAGCTATTTTGGTGGGCATTAGCTCTGCGATCTTTGCACCAGCCCCTGCTGTACAATGCAGTTATGCTCTGTTCCTTGTTTCTGCACCCAGCAGATCTGTGATATAACAGACAACGTGACAAATATTAACCCAGCAGAGGTTATTTTTGTCTGTCTGTTGCAAGATAGCTGTACCCAGATTAGGAGAATATGGGGTAAATCTGGTGGTGCCTAATGAATGAGTCAAGAAGATCCAGAGTGACTGGGTAAATCAGCAAAATAGACCTATAATGCAGAAAGCAAACAGTTCAATAATGTTTCTACTTTTAAGATGAAAGCAAAGCCTCTTGACTTAGTGAAGTGACAACAGCTCAGATAAAGTAGCACTAGAAAGGTGATGAAACCATTGCGCTAGCTTTAAGCTATCTAGCATGGATGCTACTGACGAAATTGGTGCAGCAGGAAGAATTCTGCATGAGCTGCAAAATGCTGCTGAGAAGCTATATAAAACCACCACAGTTTCATGCTTCAGCCAGTCGAAACACTTATAAACCAGAAAGTGGTGTGTATGAAGCAGGTTCCTGCTCTTTCAGTGGGTTCACAGACTTTCCTAGACCGCCTCCAACCTACGATGAGGACTTTGATCTTTTTCCAATATGTTTCCAAACATTTTCTAATGGACTGTGAGTTCCTGCCCATCAAATTAAAGCATAGTGACAAGCATGTTGCTTGCTTTGGTTATTTTTCCTAGACCCTTTAGAAGTAGTTAACAGAGTCCCTGAGGACTGCAGACCACAGGCTGAAAATCACTTAATAATTCTCTTTCCTGGTGCCTTGTAGATTCCTGGGATGCAGCATCTCGTTCAGCAGAAAAAACAGGGTGATGCATCCACAAATGCAGTCATAGCTTATTTGAGACAGAAGATATGTTTTGTAGGTCAGGACAGTGGGGAACTCAGGACAAAAAGAACCTGACAGAGAACAAAATGGCTAAGTGCAATTTAGTGTATGACATGAATTATCTTCTTCATCTGCTTTTGCATTTGGAATTTTTACTTGGGAGGTGAGAGGTAAATCAGTTTGTAAGGCAAAGAACACTGGTTAGACTTACTCTACTGTGACTAGTGTTGGGGGGGGTGTGTTTATTTGACTTGGGGTTAGGAACAGTCTGTGGCTGTTTCTTCTTCAATTGTATTTTTAACTTTTGGGAAAGTCACAGAATCTTGAAGATGCTTATTTTTACAGATTTCAGAAAACAAAATAAATAAAAACTAGCTATTTGTGTCTCTGTGCTTGTGTCATTCTAAATCATAACTATGACTTTCACTGGTCAAAACAGGACCCAGCATCTGTTTTCGTACAGCTCTGCAGAGCTTGGATAATACTTGATAGTGCTAAGGGTATGATATATTTTCCCAAAAGCCCCCTGTCTTTGCTTCCAGTAAGAGAAAGTTCTTATTTATGAGACAGCTGCCAAAAGATGAAACTTGTCTTATAAAACTGCTTTTTTCCAAGTAAGTCCGTACCAGCAGCTGGCATTTCCTAGAGCAGAAATCATTGCTTCCATGTAGGGGAAATTTATCCTTAGATACACACACATCATTCTGGATGAATAACCCGGCCCCCTCGGCATTGCTCCTTGCCCCAAACACTACGGTATTGCTTCCCTCCTGCATGGTGGGGTGGGTGGTGGCCAGCAGTGGGGTTCCCTGTGCTCTGCATTCAGATGTCAGGTATTACTAGTGCCATGGTTCCTCTTCTGTAAGCTTCTGAAAACTCTCTAAATGTCTCCATGGACGAGGAACTTCCCTGTGTTTCAGTGCCAGTAATGGGAAGCTCTGTTTGAGGATGTGGCGTGCTGCCATGTGCCAGCCAGGGCTCTGCAAGCCAACCGTGGTGCTGTTGGGGAGTGCTGGCAGTGCATTTTGGAAGGCAAAAGTGACTCCGACTTTCCTTTCCCCAATTTCAGTTGGACTTACAGAGCAACAAGAAAGTGGAAGAAGGCTGGAAGATGTCAAAGTACAGCAGGATGGAACAGTGATCCTGGGTCAGGGGGGTCTTCCCTTGGCACAGCCTCACTCAGGATGATTCTGTATTAAGGTCTGAGGAGCATGGGCTGGTAGGGCAGAGGTTTTAGGGCTCTTTTTCTACAGCCTCTTAAAGACTGTCATTGTCATAAATGGAGCTTTCTGGTATTTCTGGATCTAAAATGTCCACTAAAAATTTAAGTGGGAAAAATTACCAATCACCATTATTTTCTGTACTTATAGCTCCAGTTTGCACAATACACCACAGACATTACTGTCTAAACATGCAAGGCTGTGTCCTCAATAAGGACCTGTCTGTTTTAGAGAAATTCTCCTTGAATTTGGCATGACCAGGAGCTGAGTGCCCAGCACTGTGTGCAGAGGGGAAGTGGGGCACAGTGCCCCTTGGATGAAGAGCAGGCAGAACCAGTACAAACATGTGGGAAGCCCCAAGAGAGGAAGATATGGTTGCCAGACACCATCATCATCCTCCAATAGGGCTTAAAGGAGGCAGTTGTGTATGGGGGGTGGGGAGCGAGAATTGGAGAGGGTGCCCACTCCCACACGGGCAGCCTCACCTCCAGTACTAGAACAAAAGCAATGCCAGGTCAGTCCCAGTCTGTGCTTACTGGTGCTGACAACAAATCCAAGGGGTGGCCTTGCTTCTGCACTGGGCTTTGCTCTGAGGGGATAGAGGTGTCCTGGCTGCCTTCTTGTTAATTAAACCTTTTTTCCTACAAATGAATTATTAGCATCTCTCTGTTTTGATCTGCAGCTCTCCCTCTGATTCAGCTGTGTCTGGTCTGGACCCTGCCTGCTGGACACACTTACCCATCTGAACGTTAAGCACCCAGTTTCTGTCCTAGGTGTGTCCTGCCAGCAGTTCTAGGGCAGTAATTCTCCACCACAGCCTTGCGTCGGGTAGTATAATATCCTAGGTTAAGGTATTAGTCACCATGACGCAGTGTCTTCTGGTTGGCCATAGCTGGCTAAAACGTTAAACCAACAAACTACGTTGTCTTCTTTAAAACACTCCTCCTTGCTAGTTACCTCATGAAGGCTAAGAACTTCTCAGCTCTTTTCATAGTAAAGCCCTTGTCCCCACCGGTCCAATGAGCTTAGCTGGATTTTACTGCCCGGATCAGCTGCAAACCCTTGGAGGAGCCCAAGGTTGATAAAGTGAATAGCAATGCCTCAAAAAACAAATGTGGAAAAAGACTGCTGACTGGAAGAAAACACAATTCCTTAAAACAGGGCACACAGGAACACCCTGAGCTTCTCCTGAGGACACGGAAAACTGGTCTTGCAACCAGTTGCAGTAAGTGTATGGTGACTTATGGGAGCAAGGTCAATTTTCAGCATCAGAGGTTCTGTCCCTGAACGTAGGGGAAAGCCATGAAGTGTATTTTTTCATCTTGAAACTACTGGGAGAATGCAGTAATTGTAAAGATTATTTTATCTGCCCACAGGAACTTTACTAACCCAACTTCCAGTAACTTCTAATCTCCACCATGTCCTATCTGAATTGCTGAAATGCTGCTCTTAAGTAACACTCTTCAAGGAAAAAACAACTTCCCTCTGTCACTTATTAGAGTGTATTGTAACTGTATTTAAAGGCAAGTCATCTCTCTAGGTGAGGAAGAACTTAGAGCTTTTAATATTTGTCAGAATGATGTTCTAACCTGCAACCCGTCATTTGCTGTTGATTACAACTGACCAAATAATGAATGACCACAGCATCTTCTGCTTTGGAGCACCAAGGGAAGTAGGAAACCTTTGCTTTTGTCAGTATAGTACTACTGTTTCTTTCAAGGCAATTATTGGGGAAAATTCCAGGTGACAACAAGCAAAATGAAGTGGTGTTTTTTGGTGGGGTCCCCATCCCATCCCGTCCCCCGCCCCCCCGCCCCCGCATTCTGAGATAAGCAAAAGGTGACACTTCTATTTATTTCTCTATTAGGTATGAATGGGTTTATTGTATGAACTCCTTGCCTAGGGCTGCTGTGGCTAGTAAAGGTTTCTATAGGTTCAGAAGGTGTCTGTACTGAGTCATGAAGGAAAAATTTCAGAGAGCTATGAAAGCCAAAGACATCAATTCTGCCTTGGGATGTTCTTGAGTGCAAATCGCTACGAGCTACTAGATTATGTTAGTGACATACTGTCACATATTGCCACCTTCTTGTATCTTGTCCTTTGCATCCATTATAGGCCACAGCTGGAGACAGATTACTGGGTTTGAGGGACCTTTTGACTGATTCTTTAGAGATACTTCTACTTTCTTGCACTTTTTGAATGCTTCTGATTAAACTAGACATGCAGAAGGCAGATGTGAAGCCCTATTTTGTCTGTCCCATACCAGCAGGCTAGAAATTTTGCAGTGCCTGTGTCAAACTCAGTTGCATTGGTATAATGTACATCTCACACCCTGCCACCAGTGAGTGGGCTGGGGGTGCACAAGAAGCTGGAAGGGGATACAGCCAGGACAGCTGACCCCAATTGACCAAAGGGATATTCCATACCATGTGGTGTCATGGTCAGCATATAAAGCTGGGGAAAAAGAAAGAAGGGAGGAGACGTTTGGAGTGACGGTGTTTGTCATCCCAAGTAACCGTTACACGTGATGGAGCCCTGCTTCCCTGGAGATGGCTGAACACCTGCCTGCCCATGGGAAGTGGTGAGTGAATTCCTTGTTTTGTTTTGGTTGTGTGTGTGGCTTTTGCTTTGCCTATTAAACTGTCTTTATCTCAACCCATGAGTTTTCTCACTTTTGCTCTTCTGATTCTCTCCCCCACCCCTCTGTGGAGGAGTGAGTGAGCGGCTGTGTGGTATTTAGTTTCCAGCTGGGATTAAACCATGACAGTGACAGTCTCCGTTTTTTCAGGCTTATGTACGAGTATAAAGGCCATCATATTTAAACACAGATCTTGCTCATGGGCCCCCACCTGTGTACGAGTGGGTAAGGACAGGTGGTAGACTGTCAAAACCAGCTGGGATCATCCTGTATAACTCTTGACTTGAAAAATTCTCCAGCGGTCCTGCATAAGGGCTCTGAGCTGCTTTAGCCACACGTTACCCACAGCATATCTATCTTCCATCCTGTCACACAGTCTTTGTTTGAAGACCTACAGGGCACAGATCACGTGGAAAGTTGTTTCTGAGGTCCATTATTTCCTCTGTCAGAAATGAGCAATGTGGTTTTTATCTAACTTGTCGAACACTAGTTTCCAGCCACCAGATCTGATTTTACTTTTGCTGCTTGGAAGAGTCATCTCCTCTCAGAAATCCCTTTACATGAAGACACTGCTGCGTCTTATCAAATGGCATTTTGACCATCTCTTTAGTAAACCAAACAGGGTTTATGGATCCCTGGTGGAAAGTGATGAGCCATTTTGGGTTAGAGTGCTGCTCAGCAGCTGAGCTGCAGCAAGGAGTTGTGCTTGTGCTCTGAGCTTGCTGCATGCAGAAAGGATACATGCAAGCATAAGCCACCATGCACTGGATTTTATTTGGCAATTGGAGCAGCCAAAGAGGTCACCTTCTCATACCCAGTCAATGAGCAGTAACTTTTAAAGCTGTGGCAACCCCCTTGCTTTGGATGTGAGTGTAAGCCCTGAGCTAATTTGCCCCTCTGCACGTTCAGTGCCTCCTCACAAAGCTCAAGGGACCGAAGACACTGTGGAGACAGATTTCTCTTCTTCTTTTTGAGTAGTGTCAAAGTGAAGACACATGAAGGACAGTGAACGGATTGCACACTATTATGTAGCCCCTGGCCACAATTCCAGTTTGAAAGCAAGCCAAAAGAATTGTGCTACTGGGACCACTTGGGGTCTGTATTTGGGGCTCAGAGAGAAATTCCAGGAGGTCCCCACAGTATGACTTCTCTAAGTCCTTCAAAGGAGGTGATTTAAAATTTGCTCTGTAATTAAATTATTATAACTAGCGGCGATTTCCTTCTGCTTGCAATTTAGTTCATATTAAATTTCTCTCTATCATTTTTGTCTGCATGAACTTGGGAACCTTGTTTTTAATTGACTAATCTAGATAGTTCTTCTGGATGTAGGCACCTGAAGGCTCCAAACTTCTCGTGCTGAATCACTGTATCAGCCCAGGGCCAGGGCTATGCGGGTAAGAAAATACTCCTTTTTGCAGAGTTTATCAAGAACATTTTGGGATCAGGGTAGCAAATTATTCAGGCTAAACACTGCTTGAAGTTCAGGTGAATGCAGATTTTATGTAGATAGAAAAGCTACATGTTAGAAGGGTATAAAACCATAGCACTTTTTCAGTCAGGGGGTTCACTGGTTTGCAGCAGGTTGGTTTTTTTTGGAGCCTGACCTGATCCAAAGTCTGTGGAAGTCAGTGGAAGCACTCCGAAGAGACTCCTGGCTTTAAGTCAGGGTATTAAGTTGTATGTCTTAGTGCCATAGGATATTATTGCACTAAAGAGCTTATTAAGATTAAAAATGGGATTAGGCATTACCATCAATGAATGCAAAGAGGTTACATGGCTGGGATAAAGCTGCAAAGCTTTATTCTGCCTTTCAGGGAAACGGACTCAGACTGGAGCCAAGAAAAAAAGTTACATATTGTAGAATTACATACCATGAGGTGCATTTTGTATCTTCCAAAGTGGAGAAAGCTGGCACTAAAGATAGGATGTGGAAATAAAATCTTACTGTTTTTTTTCAAGAAGCAGTTCTTGCTGATCAGTGATATGAAAATGTCCCACGTACTTCCATGCTGCTTCTTCTGAGCCTTAGATTTTTGCTTTTTAAAAATGTATTAATTTAATAAATGTGGAAGGAGGACCAGACAGCAGAGTGCCAGGGACCATGATGGGGGCCACGCAGATGATGTGTGGGGATCAGAGCCCCCCATGCCTCAGCTCGAGGAGGGGTTGCTGAGGACGGCCACTTGCTGCATACGTGTCCCACCACGCTTCCACAGTGCATGGTGAGCAGGAGGCCACCGCTGCTCCCTTTGCTCTCCGACGGTGAAGCGGTCCTTCGGCAGCAGGAGGTCACTTGGGCTGTCTGGCACTTAGTGAGTGCAAAGGGCAGATACAGCCACCTTTCCCAGAGGGCTCGCTGGGTGCTAACAGGGGTGTGGGTCTCAGCCAATGGTCCCTACTCTTCTTTTTGGGGTTATTGTTTTGGTTTCTACAGAGACATATTAGCTCCTGATGGGTGACAGGGAGCAGGGGTGAAAGCTCCGCTCAGATATATTTCTTCCATCATATTTGTGTGTTTCTCTTTCTTTACTGCTTTGTTTGTGTGTTGTTATCAGAAACTTACAGATGGCTGCTTAACAGAGTTACCTGTGTATTTAACTTCGATATTGTAATGACTGTGAAAAACAAACTTACTTTCTGTACATCACTACTGTATAGCTTGAGAGAAAGCAGCAATGGCAATGGCCCAGTGTGACTGCCCTGCCTCCTGCAGGAACTACGCCTGATCCATACCAGATGTTTTCTGCAGGGGATTCTTGGATGCTTCCTACAGTCCAGTCACAAATGTCCTAAGTAACAGAGCCTTCCCACTTCCCAAGGGACAAGAGGCCAGCTTTCCCAAGGAAGGCATTTTTTTAAGGACTTCTTGATAACAGCTACTTAAAATGTTGCTATCTTGTTATGTTCAGATAGATTTTCCTTGGGTCACCCTGGCTAATATTTGTTCTCCTTTGTTATCTATACCCTACCTCCACGTGGGAATCGTAACTCCACCAGGCTGTTGCAGGGGGCTGTGCATGCTGGAGCAAATTCCCTGCTGCCTGTGGAGTCTTTACTATACCTTTCCATTATCTTTTTTTCGGTGTGCTTCTTTCCTCTCCTTTCCCCTTCTACATTGTCTCAAAACGCTTAACAGTTCATCAACCTCTGTCCTCAAAATGCCTAGAGCTGAATGCAACTTTCTGGATTGGGATGCAACAGCATTAAGTTCCTCTCAGGTTTCTCATAATACAGCTCCTCATGGTACTATTTCTGTATAGGCAGCTTTAGTCCAAAATTGCTTCATTTGCTGACCATATTTATTTCAAATTTCATTGCTGACTTGCTCTTGTCTAGGAATGGTGCTTGCCAGATCTTCTCCTACCTTATGTTTGAACGGCCTGTTCCCTGATGCCTCCATCTGCCTTTTCCTCATCCCAACTGTTTGTGCGTGACCTGGCCATGCACTGACATTTTCAACACTGTTTGTGCGGCATCTCTTCTGTCCCTGCTTTGTTATTGAAGTTCAGTATCCACAGGCCGGAATAACACGCTGTCTTGGAGATCAGTTATTACTAATTCATTATTTTCCAGTGATGTATCTACAAAATGCCTAGCGTGGAAAGACCTTGATCCCAGTAAGGGTTTCTGGTACCAATGCAGTTGCTAAAGCCAAGTCTAACAATAGCTGTTGTTTCTAACACTACTGCTGTTATATTTCTTCCTTTACTTTCCAACCTGCAGCCAGGTTCCCCGGTGCAGACAGCTTCAAGCTTGATACGGCCGTGACAGCAGCTGCCTGGATGGTGCAGTGGCTGGCTGGTGCACAGGTTTAGGCTGACTTGTATCCAGCTAGCTTGTGAGATGAGAAGATGTGCTTGCTTTCTCTTTGTGCCTAGAGAAACCAGTGCTGGGTTGTGATAAATCAATGTGAGTTTGTACCCTAGGTCAGCTGTGGGGCAGAAACCTCTGTATGGCTGGGGAACTGGTCCTGTCTTCCATCTGCCTGTAACCTGCTGTGCTCCTCTTCCTGCTCTGCAAGCCTACATAGATCTCACTTCCAAGGGATGTGTGCTAACAGCCTACATCAGAGGGGGTGTTAACAATCCTGGGATTTGAATTTTTCATTCCTTCCGATGTCCTAACCACATGTGAGGGGGAACAAAACACAGGGTATTGAGTTCTTCTTATGGGTCTTTTCGTAATAGCACAAATTACAGATTGTGTCACTGATTTTATTCCTGGTTAACTGCTCCATCACCTGTAGTTGCATGGCCATTGTGGTGGCAGTCTGGAGCAACCCTTGCTCCCACATTTTGATGTGCTTCTTTCCAATCTCTTTCTCTCTGGACAGTTGTGCTGCTTCAGCCACTGCCTCCCAGAGGGAGCAAGGCCTCTTGTAAGGGAAACAGTTCAGCTTCCTCAGTTGGTGCCCCTTGTAGATAGTCTGTACCTTGTGTGGATGCTTTTTGTCAGTACCATGACAGGCTGGGAGCTCCTGGAAGTTCTCCTTGGCCATCTCCTGTACCCTGCCCGCACAGTCAGCGGGGCAGAGCCAGGTGTACTGCTTTGGCAAGCAGCTCAGAGGTGGAGCTGCATCTCATTGCTGCTCCATGCTCTCCATGTTCTTGAGGGCACCTTTCCCTTCTGTGTGCTTTTCCTGTGCTCACCACTGTCCTGACCAAGCTCTCAGGGTACCAGAAGTCTTCTGCTGTCCCAGAGCCTCCTGACTAAAGTTATACTCTTCATGGGTAATATAGTTCCTCTGTTTGTGTCTATCCTTGGCCTGCCCAGCCATCCAGACAGCCTGTTGTACGTTGCATATGTGCTGGTGATGGCTGAGCTCAGCCACTTCATTTACAGCCTCAGGAATCTAAGAGGCCCTCAGAAAAATGCCAGAGACAAGAAAGTGTTTGAAAATGCCTGAAGGCAATGAGCCTTCATAGTGAAAGTATCTGTTTCACCCAGCAGGAGCAGCAAGGGCCAAAAATACCACCACAGTTATGCTAACCTTAACTTTTTAAGGCTGAGACCTGGCAGCATACACCAGTAGGCAATTGAACCTGACCAGTATGAAACCCCTGTGAGCGTTTAGAAAGTTCAGCAACAGCAAGAAGCAAAAGGAAATGAGTGTTTGCAGCTCTATCTTGCAGTCACAGCAATGAGAAGGAACTAAGTGGCAATCACATCTCAGTCCTATATTGCTACTGGGTAGAAACATGCTGACACTCAGCTGTATAAGTAGTCTCAACAGATGTAACTGGCCAAAAGATTTCAGCCCTAAGGAAAACATGTGCACCACTCCTGGGAGAATACACCAGTCATCATTCAGGGAAAAACTGCTTCTCAGGTGATATCACAGTTAGCCTTTACTGCCCATTGTTTGGAGATAAATAGCTGGTTTTCTCTCATGAGGAGTGGTGAGGGGCTTTCAGAGCTTTCCTAAGGAAGGGATTTTAGAATGAAAAGCTGTCATCTGCCTTTCTCTGGATATATTCTTTAAGCGAATCAGACTACATTCTTTGGATTTTAAAAATATTTTTTATTCATTTTTATTGCTTTTGACTTTTTTATAGTAAAAGAACAAGTAATAACATATTACAATGTATATGGACTGAAGTTCTTCAACAAGCTACTTTAACACGTTTGCTTTCTTACACCATAGCCATCTCTTACTGTTTGAAAAATTGATGTTTCAGGGGTTGTATCTCATTAAAAAAAACTCTGAACAAACAACTGTCATGATGTTTTGAGATACCTCTTCTAAGTCTGAAAATTCCTTACAAGTAAAGGAACAGATGTAATCCCTTTTAATGAATAGAAATTGTTTTTAAAATAATTAACAAACTGTGTTGACTCAAAACATCTTCTGACACGGCTCATCAGCCAGGTGTGAGAACTGGGGTATGTGTGCATTCCTGTTGGACTCCTCTAGGAAGGAGAATGGAGTAGCTCTCTGATGGGAGCAGGGGTTATGGCAGTCAGGTGTGAAACTACACCAGGACCCTCCTGTTTGCTGAAATGCTTCAGTCCCTGGACTAAGGAGAACTTGGCTTTTACCCCAGTATTTTCTGACAGAGGATCTCACTATCATCTTTGGACTGCTTTCCCAAGGCCCGGGATGAAAAGGGAACAAAAGGATTAATTCAAAGGTTCTCCTCTTGTTGTTCCCCTGCTTAAAAATGGGAAAACTCAATAATAATAGACACAACCAGCTTGCAGGATCCAAACCTGGATCTAGTGGGCCTTTTTCCAGACAGGAGAGGAGAGACTGAGAAGGTGGAAGAAGAAACACAGGACCAAAACCACATAATACTACAGGTTGGTGTAATGCAAGGGAAAGCAAAAGAGGGTTGACACTGGAACATTCACATTTAAACACAGAAAGAGAGGGCTAACCCATGAGCTTAAAAAAACAGTGAGCCCAGTCACCTACAGTAAAAGCTAAATAAAACATCATTTACATGTGAAAAGCCTTAAAAGGTGAGAAAGGTAGGAGAAATTAGGAGTAAGTAGGAAGAACAGACTGCCTCTGCCCAAGGAAATAGCTGCGTGCTGCAATTAGCTAAATGGTATGTGACTCCTGCGCTGTGATTGTGTTGCGGTTCTGAACTGCTTGTTGGTTTACTGCTGTTTCTAATGACAGGAGTGCTGAATAATAAAAGCTGTACTCTGGCTTGCCAACAGGAATTTCCTTTAGCTTTTAGTGCTGAAGCTATATTTTAAATGAAAACTGCTAGCTTTTATTTCTGGAATAACAGCAGCGGATAACTATAGCACAGCCATGGATTTATAGCAATGCTTTATGCAGGGGGATCGATCTTTTAGGCAGGATTTGCTCTCCTCTCCACAACCACTCCTTGCTTCCATGAACATGTTCAGCATAGGAAAGATAAGCTGGGGGGAGGCAGTTCTTATGCAGTGACGATCGCCAAGCTGAAGGCAATGATTAAAAATGCTATCTCCTCTTATGTAGCTGCAACAAATCTTGCTCCTTGCCTCTAAAGAAAACAAAAGCCCTTAATGCCAGGGCAGCAGGGAATTTCAGTGCCTTCCCCAAGCATTTCAGTGGTTATGAGTGCCTCACCACTCACCAGCACTCAGGCTGCCAGAGAGCAGGAGACACAAATCTTAAGTGGTTAAGTGGGTTAGCTCTATGCTTGCTTCCCTATAGAGATCCACACCCCCCCCCCCACCTCCCCACCTGCTCTGCTCTTATCTCTCTCTGGGGAACCACCATCTGCCTGCTTGTCCAGACAAGCTCCAGAGCCTGAAGTTGCCAGGGGGGTGAAGAGCCTTCCTCCTGGTGTGGGGTGGTGGTGTGAAAGGAGACTATCCGCATGCTAAATACAAGGAAGAAGGAGCAACTAGTGCACTAGCATCTTCTGCTAGATGAGGCGGGACTACTGGCACTGTCTGGTGGCAGATCGTAATTCTCTGTCTTAACCAGCAGCAAACATGTCCTGGGCAGTGAATGACTCACGTCAATATACATGGGCCAGAGGACAGTGCACGTGCCACACAGGGGCCTCCCGTGAAGGGGAGGAAGCACAGTGTCATTTGGAGTGCTGCTTCTTTGGAACTGCAGCCATGCAGGACTGCCAAAGGAATGGGTAGTAGGATTAATTCACTTAGGTATTGATCTCTGCCATGCACATTATCATTTAACGTTATTAGAACAGCCAGAGTCTCATGGCTCATAGCTGGTGGGCAGTACAGCACTGACAACATTTACAAGTCTTTTTCCCCTCTTGGTGATGAGGTAAATCTTAGCAGCAGATTCCTTACAGTGAAGCCCTGAGGAAGGGTCTCCTTCTACATAAAAATAGTCTAATGTCTGGACTGTTGATTCTGATCCGGTTCTCCACAGATATACTTTCAGCAACTGTTTGGTGGCCTGGATAACATGGGGACATACCCATGGAAATCCCATATAGAAAGCTGTCAGGCAGTGAAGGAAATGGGCTTGATATAATGAGGTCTGGGCATACATGCACAGCCATGCACACGGTATCAGCTAAGCAAGGGAACAGTTCAAATACAGCCTCCCCTTATCACAATATACATGAAGATCTACAGCAGTGGGAGAAGACAGGGTATGGTACAGGGAGACATTAAGACATTTTTCAGTAGTTTCATCACATGTACCATGAGGTCTGTTCAGGGTCCTGAATAACTTCTTTGCCAAATTAATCTGCAAAGGACTTTCTCATATCTAGGTCTTACAAAACCACCCTGCTCATGAGCAGCTGGTTGTAAGGGCCAAAAATACGTGTCAAAGATGATGAAGACCATGCTGGAACCTGTGAAGTCACCAGGTGACACCAGTAGAGATGCTGGAACTTTAGATGATCCCAAACTGGGCCAGCTCGTGGAGTTCCAGATGGCTGAAAGCTTCCCATGGGCAAATCACTGTGATATCTGCAAAAGAGAGAGAACGACAAATGGGTCTTGGTCAGTGTGCTTCCTGCATTTTTTTGTATTAATAGAAGGACTGATTTACTCAGGAAACATTAGAGATGGTAAAAGCAAGAAGAATGAGACTCCACTTGAAGGTTAAACGAGCAGGTGAGCTCTTCAAATCTGGTACTACCTACCAGACCAAACAAGATTGGTGTATTTTCTCCTGTGCCACCTTTCTCTGCGAGCAAAAGCAAACCAGTGTTTCCTATAGCCTCTTCAATGACTGTGTAGATGTCTGAAAATTCATGCTGGTATTGTGATTTCTCCTGTTCTTATAAACTGCCTGCAGCCAAACTATGATTTCCTTGAGATGTCCAATCTTAAATCAGATGCTGGATAATTTGGTTTGCAACATTTAGGATCTGTAACTCATTAATAGGTGCAGTTGTTATTGACACCTAAGAAGTTCTGATTGGCTACAGATCATCCAGTGTGTGTTTCTCAATTCCAGATGGGTGCATAAAATTCTTAAAATTAGGATTCCGGGGATAACACAAATACTTAACCAGCTGGGATTTAGTTCCTGTGATTTTTTGGTATTAATAGCTTAGCATTTGGCATTTCTTTCAGAACCTCATTCTGCTGAAATTCTTAGCCAGATTATTGGCAGAAAACAAAGACAAACAAGCACATTTGCAGCCAAATGAAAGTATTCAGAAATTGAAGCATGCCTGAAGAGCCTTTCTGTCTTGTAGTGTATGTAAGCATAGGTATGACTGGCAGCTTGCGGAGGGAGTACCAGCCTTCTCTGGTGACCCTGACAGCTGCAGAGAAGCCAGGGGGACAGAGAGGCCACCCCAGACAGTCTTCTCCCATGCTGAAGCATGAGTGTGCTTGTGTTAAAGCAGGGCATGACAACAATCTCCTGCAGTGCTTACCTGTGCCCAGTCCCTCCATGCCTGGGATGTCATCTCCAAACCTAGGAGAGAGAAGAACAGGTGAGGGGTGAATTTGGGCTACCAGCACCCAGAAAAGGAAAGCTACTCTGCACCCTCAGCTGGGGAAGGAGAAATGTGGGTGGGCAGCAGATGAGAAGGAGCAATTCCAGGAGGGAATACTGATGGTGCCAGGGGCAGGGGAAAGCCCTCTGGCTCCTTGCCCAAGGGAAGATGGGCAGGAGCCCAGCTTAACAGTGGGGAGTCACCCAACTAGTATAGAATCATAGAATCAGAATCATAGAACCATAGAATCATAGAATCATTTAGGTTGGAAAAGACTCTGAAGATTGAGTCCAACCATAAAGCTAACACTGCCAAGTCCACCCCTAAACCATGTCCCTAAGCACCATGTCTACACATCTTCTAAATCCCTCCAGGGATAGTGACTCAACCACCTCCCTGGGCAGCCCATTACAGTACTTTCAGTGAATAAATTTTTCCTAAAATCCAATCTCAATCTCCCCTGGTGGAATTTAAGGCTGTTTCCTGTTTCCTCTTGTCTTATCACTTGTTACTTGGGAAAAGAGACCAACACCCACCTCACTATGACCTACTTTCAGGTCATTGTTGAGAGTAATAAGGTCTCTCCTCAACCTCTTCTTCTCCAGGCTAAACAACTCCAGTTCTCTCAGCTGCTCCTCACAGGACTTGTGCTCTAGAGCCTTACCCAGCTCCGTGACCCTTCTCTGGGCACTCTGTCACCTGAGTGTCTTTTTGGTAGCGAAGGGTCCAAAACTGAGCACAGTATTCGAGGTGCGGCCTCACCAGTGCCCCGCACAGGGGGACAATCCCTGCCCTAGTCCTGCTCACTGTTCCTGATGCAGGCCGGGATGCCACTGGCCTTCTTGGCCACATGGGCACACTGCTGGCTCACATTCAGCTGCTGTGGACCAACACCCCCCAGTCCTTTTCCGCTGGGCAGCTTTCCAGGCACTTGTCCCCAGGCCTGTAGCATTGCAGGGGGTTGTTGTGACCTGATACAGGACCCAGCACTTGGCCTGGTTGAACCTCATACAGTTGGCTGCATTTTCTTTTGGCATGGTTTGTTTTCTTTCCAAAATGCCCTTACCCTTTTACTCCTTTTTTAGGAGGCTTGCTCTTGAACTGCCTTGTCTGTCTCTGCTTGAACTTGGGAGGCCCCTTCCTTGGTGTAGTGGGACCAGTTGGAGCATCTCCAGTGCTGAGGTTAGTGCCTGGGTTCTCACTCATTGCTGGGCTGCTGTGTGTGGCAGGTGCACGCCTCTCAGATCCCTCTGTCTGCAAGATAACGGCAAGGACTCATGCAACACTCTGCTTATCATTTCTAGGTATCAGTAGCCAGGTGACAGAATTGTGGAAAACATAATTTTGACAGAATTAAATATAAAGATAATAACCATAAAGAAATATTGTAATGCATATAAGTAAGCAGGATAGCACTGCTTTTCATCCAGCATGTTTGAATTAAGATGCCAAACAAAGGACACTCTAGCTAAGGACTGGTTCAGGATATGACTACTGGGAGCCACAAAGACACACTTAGAGAAATATGCTATCCTTGGGAATCATCATGGTATACTTCCCCTGTTCTTGTACTTGTGCCTAAGCAGTACCTTTTGGACACTGATGGAGATGGGATGGTGTGATAGGTGGGCCTTTAGCCTGGGCACAGCTGCAATTAGGGTCTCATGTTTGTCATACCAACCTTAAGGGAAGTAAGCACAGCATCTTTGAAAGTTTGCAAAGAAGGCTAAGCAAAAGTGTTGGAAATTGTCTTTCAGACAGAAGCTAGTTTCTCAGGATTTAGGAGAGTGAAGCCTGTAACTTTCCCCAGGATATATCCATTTTGGTATTTTTGAGCATTTTATTACATGCATTGACCCTTCCTGCACCACAATGCACATGAGCCAAGCTCCACTCCCCAGGGGCTAAACAATTATCAGAGGGCAATTCTTGTGTGGGAGACATCTCTCCTGCCTTGGAAGGCAGAACTGCTGTACTCAGAGCCCTTTCCTTCCTTCCCAGAGGGGACAGCTATAACTCCCACCAGTGCCTGAGGGCGAGCTTCCAGCCCTTCATCAAATTTTGTGCTAATTAGTTTGCTAGAATGATCTGACCAAGTGCATTTATGGAACATAAATAATTGCCAACTTTTCCTCCCCTCCTTGAAGTCACATTCTTCCCCATGACCATTACATAACTCCTATTTCCAGGTGTTTGTCTCTGTGCAGCCAGGCTGATGGAATCACTGATGGAATTAACTTCAGGATTTGCTACTAAAGGCTAATCCCATTATGTCACCATAGTGCTCTGGACTAATCCCCAACATCACCTCCAGTGGCACTCTGGACTTTTAATCTCAAAACTATAAATGCAATCAAAGATGGGTATTTTTTTTTTCTTATGCTGACGACAGCTCATGTCTTCGACAGTCCTGAAACAGCCAAGCCTGAGATGCAAGGAGAAAGACCATCCAAGCAATCCTCCTGTGACATTTCCACATCAGTGCAAGGTGAAGAGCCGTGTTTCTGTATCCGTGGCAGTCTGGGAATACTTAATCCCTGACATCTTTCCATCTGTGCTGCCAGGAGGATGGATCCTAATGATAGCACCTAGAGGCATGCTAGTTCTTCTTGTCGCTTGCGGTCGGGCTCCTGTCTCAGCTGTAATATCCCCAGCAGGAGACTGGATGGGTTCCAGCAGCCCCAAATGGAGCAGCAGATGGTTGTGTCTGCAGCTGAAGTACGCACAGATGCTATTCCCCTGCCTGCGACACAACGCTTCCTAAGCACACGCTGTGCCCACAAACACAGGGATCAGCTCAAATCGTAGAAATGACTTATTTGGCTGCCATCTCTGAAGCACCTGAACAATCACCAAGTATTGACAGCTTTATCCTCACAGCGTGGTGGTAGGACGGGCAAACACTGACACCTTCATCTCTTTGAGAATGGGAATGGAAGCCCAGTAGTTGGTATGACCTGGACTGCACTGCTGGGAGGAATGACAAAATCTTTTGACTTGTGGGTTTTTAGGGCCAAACGGAGAAGTGAAAGCAGTTCGGCTCCAAACCAAAGAGAGGTTTTGGTGTTTCACTGTTACTCGGGAGGAATTCAGATAGTACTGCCCTACAGCAAGATGCTTTGTGTTGGAAAACTGCTCCATGGCATGTCTGCTAATGCCTCAAAGTACAGTTTAAGCCTCCACCTCAGGGGCATGTCTCATCAGTAGGGTCTGTCTCAGTGTTTTGTAACCCTCCTGCACTACGAGAGACACACATCCACTTCCAAGCACCTTCAGTTCATCTGACACGCAGAGATACTTGGCACCCATCTCAGGGCTACGCCCGGAAGTACAACAGAAGAAAAAAAGCAGCTGGCAGATTTCCAGCCCTTCGGCCTGACATCCAAATCTTGTAAGAGGCAGCTGAACTCAATCTTCAACCTTAACCACAGAAATGTCTTCGAGAGTGAACTCCTCTTAATTCCTTCAGTTGTGCCTTGCCCTTGGCCTTCACTCTGTAGAGAAATAGCTAATGGGCAAACTCAGTCCTTGGAGTTTCCCTTTCCCCTAATCTGGAATAGTCATATCCACCTGCCATCCACTTGATACCTGGGATTTTGTAGGAAAAAAAATCTGCCCAAATCACACTTCACCCTCTCTTTCACCTGCATGAATTCAAGAAATGGCATTCAGTGAAACTAAAAGGGACAATTCTAACCTCTTCCTTACCCACCTCCCTCTACCTATTCTCTCACATGTCACCAAAAGAACAAGCAGAGAAAAAAACCAACCTTAATACCACAGAACAGCCTCCAGCTCACAGAATGAATCAAGCTGCCCTCCCACCAGTGGGGTGGTGGGACTCATCTGCCATCCTGCTCAAGCAAAGATGTCTCCATACATGCTAAAGAGGGCCCTGTCCCACAGCAAGGGAGCTGCCCCTGTTCCCACTCCTTGGGTACCAGCTGCCCCTGCACACAGCCAGACATGGGTGGGCAAGCGGGCCCAGGATCACAGATGTAAAAAACCCCACCCACAGCAGCTTCCCAGGGGAATTTCATAGACTACTGCCTTCCCATACCTGGGTACTTGGATAGTCCTTGGTACCACACCACACTGATGTCTTGACAAACGTTCAGCAAGACTGGATCGCCTTCTCTAGCTCTCTGCAAGTGCGCTTTTGCCTCGCCCCAGTGCTTCCCAGGCTGCCAGAGCTCTTCTGCTCTGCTGGCACTGGGATGCAGCTCCTGGGAGAGAGATGATGGCTGTGGATGCAAAGGCTGTTGAGGAACAAGATGTTCTTCCACTCACTTCCTCTGCCCCTTCCTCTGACAAGGTGTTACCTAATTGCCCCTGACAGTATTTCTGCTCAGGCCAGGGTTTAATCCTCTGGGTAAGAGCTTTGCTTGCGTCGGAATGCTAATTATACCTAATGCATGGTAATGGGCTTAGCTCAGTTGCGTCAGATATCCCACCTCTGGGTTGCTGGCCAGGTTAATCATCCTTCTTTTAGTTTTCTTTGAACTTAAAGAGGCTTGTATACCACTGACAAATGCTGACTCTTTAATCTACCCCCTGCTTAATCTCTGATTCTCTATGGAAAAATTCCCTGGTAGATAATGCAGATGCCTCACTTGACCTTCTCCAGACAGATTCAGTGTAGGATCTCATCTTCCCCTGTCTGAAACCTTCAAAAATACAGACTTCTGCATGGGCACTTGTCTTCATGGTGCCTCAGGGTTGTCAGACACAGCAACCTCAAGGGCTGTGGCCCTCCATGCAGTGATATGCTGGGAAAAGATGGCATCCAGGAGAAAATACCCTCACTTTTATATTCCTTTTGATGGGGTTCTTGCCCGCTCAGCTCTTGACCTTATGAGAGCCACTAGCATCATCTTGCAGCCAGGCTTTCATCAGGGAATATTGTATCCAGTGTAAGATGCCCGTGAAGAGTGAGGAGTCCCACAGCTCCAGTATCAGGTGCTTGAGCTGGCTAATCATAGCAATAGAAAGCATCCACGCAGGTTCAGCCCTTTCTGATCCTGTGTTTTACACAGGATCTCAGACCCTTAATTTTAGCAGCAGTTTTAAGACCAAAAACAAACAAAAGAGGACACACAATAAAAGACAGAAACTCATTTGAAGTACAACTGTATTCCCACAATTGCTTCCCAGATGGAAGATTGGAAAGACTATCACGGTTGAAAAAAGGGATTCAGTACCACTGGAGGTAAAGCATCACAGGGTATGAACTCCCCACCGAGGCGCCCTGCCTGTATGGAGCAGAAAACACCAGCTGCCTGTCCCGGCTGCTCCTCAGGAGCCCCACCGGTGCTGCTCACATGCAAACTCAGCCAGCGGAGGACACAGGCCAAGGGGGTGCCAGGGACCCCCGACCAAGGGGTGCTCAGCAATGACAAAACGAGTGGCCCTGAGGAGGGCAGGGCTGCTTTCACAGCCAGGGAGCTTTGAGACAAACCACTGCTGCAGCACTTGCCCTATGCTAGAGGGAACAGAAAATGACCACCCAAGAACCACAATCCCTCCCTCTCTTAGACTCTGGGTCTGCTCATGCTTTCCAAGCACAAACATCCAAATTTTTGCCCCATGGGATTTTATCAGGACTTTTCTCTCCTCTGGGTTTTGTCCTCAGTTCCTCTTCCATCCCCCTGCCACCCTGCTTTGAACTCCTGAGAAATACTTACAGTGCCAAGGGCTCCTCTTGCAAATCATCCAACTCCTGTCCTCCAGCCTGTGTAGAAAGGGTCTCGAGGTGTTCTTTCTCCTCCATATATACCCTGCCACCCGTGACATCATGGTGCCAGTTGTGGGCGGGCCCCCGCACGGTGGGGCGGGGGGGAGGGAATGTGTGGGCAGCGCAGTGACCCCGGTGCTCTGGAGGCACAGCACCAGCGAGGTCTGGGGGAGCAGCAGAGCCTCGACACACTCCTGAAGGGCAACGGGCCCCTTTCTACAAGAAGAGGTTGTGGTTCCTCTGGAGCTCCTTTTGGGGGTGATCTCTGGAGAAGCAAAACGGAATAAGGAAAACACCTGCCCTCTGAGCAATGCTGCTGCTTGTGAACACACACACACATGCCTGCACATGCAAGGAAGGGAGGAGCTGGTCCTCATCACCCCCAGTCCCTCCCCTGTGCTGATGAGTGCATGGAGAGGCTTCCAGCAAACTTCTCAGCTATGCCGCAGGGTTCAAGATACACCTGATGGAGCGGTGCACATGGTCAGCCTGGTGCTGAGAGGGCTGAGTCCGCTCAAGGGAGTCACAGGGAACGGTGCTGAGATGCTGCACAGGGTCCCAATGAATATTCAGCTGCAGCCAGCAGATGGGATGGCGGGGGAAGAAGGGGGAACCTTTGTGTTGAACATGGATGGCCAGCCAGTGGGGTGGCCTGTCACCTCTGAGACCAAAGGCTGATGGTAACAGCTAGGTCACATCTGGGTACCGGTAGCATTGCTACTGTGAGGGGCTGTCTGAGAAAGGGAAGAGCTGGTGCCTCAGCCCAAACTCCAACCCAACAAAACTCCAAGGATAGTAATGCACACTATTTTATCAAGTGCTTTGTATCTCTGATATGTTTTAATAGCCTGTTGTGACTGCCTGGGTGATCAGTGTCAGAGATGTGGAAGATGTGGGAGGAAATCTCAAGATGAAAAGAGAATGTCCATGGCCCTGCTAGGGTGTGCTGGAAAATCATCCTTACCCTCAGCTGCAGTAGCACTTCTGTCATGGACTGTAGCTGTCTGGCTCAAGGCAAAACCACAGGGTTAACAATCTTCTGGGGTCTGTTGGCTCTGGGGAAGCACAGCTCACTTACCCTTGTTGAGTGTCCAGCTCACAACATGAAATCAGGGCTGGCAGGGCTGAAAATGGTCCCAGAGAAAGGAGCTGCGCTAGGAGCATCAGAGCAGCACAGGAGCAGAAGGAAACCAAGGTGTGGGCTTCTGTAGTGATGGACAGGCTTCATCCTTTGGGTGAGAGTGGGGGAGGAGATTTTGGAGCAGCTGTGCCAGCCAGGGGTGTGACTGCATGTCACTGAGAAAGGACAGGCTATCTCTGGCATGACAGACCCTGGCAGCAGGGACTAGTCCACACTGCTCTGGTGCTGAGCAAGACCCCCACAGACGAGGCCTCTGGCCTTTTAGATAGCTGAAGTTAGATGAGATAAATCCCTCAGCGAGACTCTTAGCTTACATTTAAAAAATTAATAAGGTCCTGGCCCTTGAGTGGGCACAGAGAAGCTGGGAAGTAAATCCTAGATGCAGCCGAGGGGCTTTCAATCTAGCAGAGAATCAGCAAACACGTTTAGCATTCCCATGTGTTTGAGGACGATCACACAGCTTTCAGAGGCTTGTGCGATAATTTCTGGGCACAGGAAAGAGGATGGGGGCAGCATCGTGTTGGCATCGTCTCTTCCCTGTGACGACTAGAGCTTGTACACAAATGCATGGAGATTGATTGCGCTCAGCAGCTCCTGACAGCAGAAGCGATTACTGTGGGCAGGGACCTGCTTGTGTGGATATAAAGAGGTGCAGCCTGCTGGCAGCAGACTCGGCTCCCATCCCCGCTGCTCATTCCCATGCCTCCATCTGCTGCAGACAGGTTTCCGGGGGCTCCCCCTCCTCTTCTGCCTTCTTCTATGTAGGTAGAGTTTCTGGGGAAACCATTTCTACGGCCCCCTACTCCTCTTTTCTGAGCCTTAAGAATGTACATTTTTTTCAGGCTGTTTGTTTTCAAAACACCCCCTTTGTTTTCCCAATGAAATATCGCTTATTTCTCTTTAACAAAAGTGGACATGTGGGAAAAAATTTTCCATGGTGTCACATGAAGCTATTTTCTGGCCACCGAGAAAACATGGCAGAAACTCCCTAAATGGCCCTGCTTCTCATGTTCTTCCTTATCTCCCATGATTATCAGACCATTTCCCCTCTCCTCCTCTCTCTCTCTCCATCCTGTCTCTCTCCCTTCCCCTCACAAAGCGGGTGGCATTTGCTTTGTGGGGATGTGGGTTCGTAGCTCCTTTGCAGAGCAACAGGCACCAGCTTTGTGTTGGTGGCCGGCTGCCACCCTGGATGGATGATGAGTTCTGGCCAGGGACCAAGTACCTGATCCCTGTCCCTCCTTGCCCCTGCCCAGGCTCTTCTTCCCCTGGCCCCATGAAAGCCTTTTGGGCCATATCAGTTGCCACCTGATCCAAAGCAGAACTGCACCAGAAGCCGTGGGGTCCAAGTGGTAGCAGAAGTCCCTGTGGCCCCAAAGGAAAACCCATGAGCTTTGTTACATCTGGATGGATTATTCCCGATTCCAAGGAATCACTTAAAAAAAAAAAAAATCCAAGGTTTCTGACCCTATTTATGATCTGGTGTAGCCATGGTAACTGTAGTTATACCAGAAATAGCAGCTCACTTGGATGACAAAGAAAACACAAGTTTACAAGACAGTGACTTTCCAGGAGCTGGTTGAGCTCATGGGACTGTGGGAGGAAATCCCAGCTGAGACGCTTTCTCGGGGATGCAGCAGATGAGGGCTGTGGCTGGCATGTGCCACAATAACTCTCTTGAAATGTCTCTCTGCAAAGGTTGTGACGGGTGCTTGGGAGACAACATGCCTTATTGATAGAGCTTTGTCCCTTGCCACACAGGCATACCTGACTGGAAACGAGCAGGGAATTTTCCAGGCATCTACACTTAAACCTCAGTTTCCCTTCTGCAGACAGGCAGTCTACCAAGGGCCTCTGAATTCCTGGTGAGAGGAGGGCAGTGGTAGGACCTGGATTTGGAATGAGATTGTCTATTTGTCTTGTAGAAGGTCAGTGAGGTTGTCATGTCAACAGCATTTTGTTGAGAAACTCAGTGTACCAAGGTGCCTGCAAAAGACGTTTTGCATGTTGTAACCCTCCTTCCCCAACACCCATCATGTTCCTAAGCTGTCTGTCGTTTGTGCCCATGGAAAAAGGGAAACAGATACAGAGGGTTGGGCTTTGCCTGGTGTAGATATTTAGCTGTTTGAATACGTGCAAATCAGTCCATCAAAGATGCAGAGAAGGCATCCTCATGGAGAGTTTTATCGCTCTTCCTTTGGGAAATCATGCACCACTATTCTGGTGTCAGGATTAAGCATCTCCAACAGCCTGCAGTAAGCGAGGTGTGCTGACTTTGGGAATCTGTGGCTGCTGCCAGATATAACAGTTATGCTGATTGTCTCAGAGCTCAGCTTGCAAAAGAGCCTGGTCTCCATTCTCATTTCTACTCGTGCCCTGGAGGCCACTTTTGCAATGGGGCAGACATTAAAGAGGCTGAGGTCTGTTTTTCCATTGCCAGTGCTCTAGAGAGAGATTTCCATGGTCAGTCTGGAGAAAAAGGTCCTCTGGGAAAACATAAGACGTAAGGTTTAGCTGAACCATCAGCAATGGCCCTGTCTGTGTCAGAAACTAGGCGGCACTGGGGACGTAAGTCCACAAGCCAAATGGCCATTGCCAAGGCTTCTTCAGGAAAAAAGAAATCCCTGCTTTTCTCATTCAGTCAAGGGTGCTTGGTTTGTGCTTGTCACAACATCATCACAGGCCCCAGGCTTCCAGGCTCCAACTCCTTAGGACGTGCTGGGTCTTTTTATAGCAGATGATATAAAACCCATGTAGCCTGTTACACACTTCATTAGTTAACACAGAGTTACATTTTCTCCTGAGCAGTGAATCTGGCCTTTCTGGGAACAGATAACCAAGTCTTACCATCTCATACCACACGACTCCTACAGTGGTATGATTTTATTAACTGATATGAACTTTTCCCTGATTGACATAAATAAAAGGAAAACTGGAATGAATTCTCTCTTTTTTGGACAGCACTCTTCACCCACAGATCTCAAAGCACAGAGCTAGATTTTCATCATCCCTATTTGTAAATATGGCTGTACAGAAAGTTCATAGACCTGCAAATGAGACCCTGCTGTCCAGAAATCTGCCGTGGGGACGGATGTGCTTGGTCATGAAACACAAAAAGCTGAGTGCTTTATAATTTGTGATTCATCTTTTAAGAGCACCCTCCTGCTCATTGCAGAGTTGTCCCGTGAGAAAACAGTAACATTAGTGAGCGTCCTTTCCCTGCACTAACTTTGCTTAATGTCTGCATCCAGGCTGTTGGTAGTGCTGCAGTGGGATTGAGTTTGTTAGATCATTTTAAAAAGCTTCCTCTCTTTCCTGCTTTTATACTGTCCACAATTAAAATACCTGTTTTTTCTTTTATAAGATTATTTTTCTCCTGAATGTCATTTACAGAACATGCTCAACATTAATATAGTGAACCATGACCTAACATCTTTTCCTTTTTTTTGATCAAACCCAGGTAGTTAATCTTGTTATCTATGTGATGCCAGAAAGCAGAGCGTGTGGCTGCTCTTAAAAATGTACCTGCCTGTACCAGTTTTCACATTATTGTCTCTAGGGTCTTCCTCAGATTTTTCTTTTTCCATAATTGATTCCTTCCCTATGAATTACATGCCATATACCTGTGAACAGTGACTAAATTATCCACTAGCACTCACTAAAATGATCACACATTGAACTAAGAGAATTAATACTGCCCTGGTTTTTTGTTGTTTGGTTTTTTTTTTTTTTCTACTGCAATTTTTATTTAAATGGCAATCAGGTAATTCCAGACCTTTATTCAGTTTAAAACATTGAAGCAAATGATTCAGTGTCACTGGGCTAAGAAGAAAAAAACTGTACACAAGTCAGCTCCAGATGTCTTCTCTCCTGACAGCTCCTTTTCTCATCTTTTTTTTCTGAACAATCAATTCTTTCTCCTTGGCAACCAGCAGCCCAGCAAAGAAAAGCTCTTCTAAAACATTTTGGTAAAATGTTTCTTTCTTCTTCTTAAGGCAACACGTCTCTTCCTATGGCTTTCACACCATGCTGCAGACATCCTCTTCTTTCCTCCTCCTACCAGATAAAAGTACCACTGTGCAACCTCATTCAGTTCAGCTCTTTGCCACCATTATTACGATTTTTTTTTCATGTAACAGCTGAGGCTTTCAAACAGAAATTATTGCTTCTGCGGAGCGTCTTGCACTCTCCTTGGGAACATTCAACTAATGGGCAGAGGAGGCAGCTCTTCCTGCTCCATTATCTTGTCTCTTGGGTGGCTGCTCACCTCCCAGACACATGGATACTAAATGCTCTAGCTGCCATGCGATAGCAGATCCCTAGTGGAAATAACTGTGGAAGGGGGAAAAGCCAAGGGATGAAAATGTGAATCAATTTTTTTTAGATTTTCTTTTCTCCTTTTATTGCTGAGGTATATTACCAGGTGCTAAGCCTTCTGTTCTCTCCTCAGGATCTCGCAGATGCATAGGGTTTAATGTTTTAATGGTTTTTTTAATGGTCTTTCATGGGCACATTCCAACCTTTCTTTTAATTTAGAGCCTCTACACTCCAGCTTTCCACTGGAGGTACGCACCATTATGAAGTGAATTAGAGGCTCTTACTGGGAGGCCCCTATGGATATTTCCGTGCCAAGAACCTGGAACTGCAGCCCATTTCTGGGGTCCAGTCAAGCATCATAAGCACATCGTAGACTAAGTGAACTGTTTAGGAGCCATCACTGCACGCTGGGTGAATGCACAGTGCACAGAAGATGTCCTGACAGCTTCATATACAGAAAGATTTATTTGTGGGGTGCAGAGCTGATGGTGTACTTTGACTGTAATGGTGAAAGTTATTTCTAGAGAAAAATGAAAATAAAGGAAGATAGGAGAGAGAGAGAGAAAAGGGACATTTTCCACAGCGGCCAGCTAGGAAACGCAATGGTGGGGTCCCATAGGAGCATCCTCCTCTGAGGGCTTTATCCAGTACAACAAGTGATAATGAAAATGATGAGGATGACAATTTCTTGCTGTGCTTTCCCTCAGCACTATATACTTTTCATCAGAACCCACTTAAACTCCCTATTGGTTACTCCTGGTTGTGATTCTGTTAGCTCTGGGAGGAGAATGCTCATCACGTGCAAATGTTGCACATTCATTCCTAGTTAAGCTTCTGAGAATATATATTATTGGTTAATGTTTACTGAGAATTTACATGGCTGTTACCTGCTTTGTTGAGCACCACATTTGTTTTTTCTCTTCTACATGCTAATGTCTACAAAACAAGAAATAAGGAGAGGCAGAAGAGGCAATTCTCATACCAGTGCTTTCCACGAGACTCCACCACATATAACACTGTGGGGGTTTACAGAGGCAGTGCCGTGAGAGCAACCGTATGAGAACAGCACAAGTGCAATAAAGGAAAAATGTTGCCACAGAGACGCTGGTAATTACTGCCTTGTGGCTTCAGAGAGAGGTTACGTAGCTGCAAGCAGCGTGCTCTGAGCACTGCTAAGGCTAAAGCACCAAGGCACATAAAGCACCTAAGAGCTAGCGGGAGCCTGGATACAGCCTGACATGCAGCCATGAATTCCAGTGTAAAACCAAGGTCTCTTGTTGAGCGGAGCATTTAGCACAGGGAAGGCAGCGTGCAGCTAACAGAGGAGATTATCTAAGGCCAGAAGAGGAGGTGAAGATGGCACAGCTCCCCTCCTAATTTTGTCCCAGCTTCAGCTCTGGCTGTTTTGGAGGAAAAGTCACAACGTGAGGAGGAGTGCTTGGATAAATACCTCCCAACACCCTGACTGGGGATCAGCTTAGGTCTGAGATTTGATTACACTTGCTGAGATTTGACCTTACATAATCACCTGTTTTCTGAGAGGTCCTAAAATAATCCAGTCCTCTTTCAAATCCAGCTCCGGTGGGGGACTTGTCTAGGACACCAACCCCTGTGATACACCACAGCATCCACTGAGAGTGATGGATGACAGAAGCTGCTTTCCTCCATGCTAGGCTCGGGACCACAGTGGGTGCCGAGACCTCTGCTCTGCGGTGGCAGGGACCTTGTCCCCCCCACCTAACCCTGTCCTTTCACTCCCCCCCCTTCCATTCGTTTAGCTGTCCTTCTCCTTTACTGAGCTGCTCTGTCCATCCTCAGCCTTTCTCAGACTAGCCTCTGGAGAAAAGTGGTTCCATTTTGCTCCCCTACTCTCTCATCCCCCAACCAATTCCTTTTTCTCTCTCTGTTTTGATGTTCCCCTCACTCCCCAAGGGGAGTCGAGTCATCCAGAAGTGACATGTGAAGTCTCTGAGCACCTTCAGGGTGGAGATGGGGATTATGGGATTAGCACGTTAGCTGGCCTGAAAGCTGCTTAGACAAGCATTACCTTTCCAATCTTCTGTCTATCTTTCAAAGAAATCTCTTCTGGAGGAGCTGGAGAGATGGAGCACTCAGTCACGTTTTCTGGGGTCAGCTCCCTGCCCAGCTGAGAGCCCTCAAGTCCTGTGGCCAGATGGTTTGCAGGGATTGCCATGGCATCGGGGGTCTGGGAAACTCAGCTAAACCCTTGCCGGTGGCTCTGTGGCTGCACCATGAAGGGCCTTCTTCCTCCTTGCTCTCCATGATGAATATTGGCTCCCTTGCCTGGCACCGTGTCTAGCCCCCATTCCTTTCCTCCCTTCCCTCCCAATCGGCTGCACACTCCCTTGCAGCGCCTTTGGAGGGATGAGCGGCACCGAGTAGGAAGAGGACAGGCACCGCCTGTTCTAGGCAGGGGAGGACCAACCTTAGGATGCTGCCTTTCAAAGCAGATGCTGGGACACCTTGTGCCTGCATCTTACTCCTGTGGAATCAATTCATGTTCATTGGCTGCATCCCCCTGTTTATCCCTCTTAACTGGGAGGCAGAGGAGGTGGTGCTGGGTTTATCGACGAGTTGGGTGGCACCTCGTGATGCAGTGAATGCCTCCTCATATGGCAGGGAAAGGCCTCGTGTCTGAGCTCCCTCACCTGTCACCTTCCCCCATGCTCATCACCTCGTGACTGCCTCAGCCCGGATTACCTCCTCCCATCTCTGGAGAGGAAAGGATCTCTGCTCGGAGTGAGGGACATCACGTGGGGACACCCACCTGAGGGATACCCACTGTCAAAACTGATTTTTACCCTGCAGCAGATGTTGATGTGGGTTTGCTGAGGTTCTCTTCCCAGTTCATCCCTGTAGTGTTCCTGGAGACTGCCAAAAGCTTGAGGGGGGTGGGGCAAAGCTCACGACAGTGAGAGGATTCGGCAGTATTATTCATTAGAGAGTAATGTAAGTTTGTAACGCTATATTCTGAATTCAGTGCAAATGCAGATGAGAAGCTCTAAAACAAAGTTTTACAAAAGCAGAAGAAAGAAGTATTACACTGTTTGGTACAAAAATAGATTCCCTGCCTGGACTAAAATCTCTCTTTATTTTTTCCCTGAAAGCTTCCAGTGTGGGAAATTTCAGCTCCAAATTATAATGTTTTGGAATTAAAGAGTAGGTGAAGATAAAGGATTCTAACAGGTGAGGGTTTCCTGAATTAGTCAGGTCTAAAGGCCATAAAATGGTTCCTTTCCTCAAACGCAGCCTTCTGCAGAAGGTGGAGATGACATTTAGCAGCAGCAATGTTCCACCAATGTAGAAAATTCAAACCCAGAAGTGCTGGACAACTTATGGCAGCAAATAGAAAGATAAATACCATGCCTATTATTTTTTTAATCTTACAATTTTAAAGAAATCTCAAGATTTGTTGGGTCCAATAAGGTGCTGTATAAGGCATCTGACTACTGGGAATAAAGCTTGTGTAGTTCAAGGATATGCGTTTAAAAATTTGCATAAGTTTTTGACTATTTACTCGAAACAAGTTTAAACAGTAGCAGTTGAGCACACTTTTTAATGTGGTCAACTGATTGAAAAACCAATTTTGATCAGTGGGGACAAACTAGGTAAAACCTAATAATGATATTTTAAACTAAAATATTATTTTCCAACTGAGAACATGTTCGAAATATTACTGTTTCTTTTGCAGTAAAGCAGGTACACTCTAGCTGTTGTCCTTGCCTCCTTCTGTCACAGACATAAGAATTGGCTGGGGTTGGACAAAGTCTGCCAAGAGATGATCTTCATTACATGGCATCAGTTTGTCAGAGATGAAATACTCAGCGGTAGGGATTTGCTATCAGTAACGTTCTGCTCCAACATGGTTCACCACCTGCCTTTCTTCCACCAGAACAGTGACGTGGTTCCCCAGCAGAAACGGATGACCCAAAGGATGATGCCTGGCTTCTAAGCTCCCATCTGCTCGGCATGGTGAGTATCCAAAGTCTGCAGTTCCTGCTCACCCCTCTTCCCAATAGGAAGATGAAGCACAGAGCAGTGACATGATTTGCCTGTGATTACATACTGGCTAGCTTCTAATCTAGGAGTAAAGTGAAGAAAATCTATGGAGGCACACAGCTATGCATCCCTGTACTTCTGTGCACATTTGTGGATATACTGGCCTTGCTGTATGCTCACAGACACTTAGCAGTAGTGTGCAAATAACTACACAAAGACACAGGCAGGCTATTTCCACCTAAGAAAGAAATGAGACAAAGCTAAACCTAAACATCCTTCAGCAAAAATTTTCATAATAACTGTAGAGTTATGATTGCACTGGTCTTTCTGTCCACAGCTGCCAAAACCAAGGAAATCTCCAGCCAAACCATGAGCAAATGGTAACCTCATCCCACACACCCTCCCAGCCAAAGGGGTGTTCTGGTCTCCCAGTAGAGATTAGGAGGCCTACTGAAATCAGAGGGTTAGTCCAGACAGCACAGAAACCAAGAGAAGAAATTGATAGACAAGACTTAGGGGCTGCTTAACAAGATCTTTTCCTCAGAGCTCCTCACAGTTAATACATCCAACTTTTCACACCTTTTCCAGGCCAGGACTGTTCACATGAACAGTTTGAGCCACCGTATCTTGGAACAGTCATTGAAAGAATTTGCTCTGTCCTTTCCCCATCGCTATCCGACACAGTGTGGGCACAAGGGTTTAGCCACATTTGGCCATCATCAATAGGAATCAGGAAACCTGTCTGGATTTAAGACCCATTGGTATACACTTACGCATTTGCTTACATATTTTTGCCAGGTATGTTTTAAACTCAGCTCAGTGCTGTATTCAGCTCAGTTATCTTGTGCTGGCCCACGGGGAGGGTTAGTGTAGGAATGAAAGAGAGCAGCAGGGAATAAAATAATTTCTCTTGGTGGTGAAGCTAATTCATGAAGGCTTAAAATGTTTCTGAGGCTAAAGCCCCGACTAAATGGAAATCCACTGCCAGCCAGACATACGCTCTGTTTAGCCCCTCAAAATGCATCAGGTTAGAATCAAAGTGTCATCCACAGCCTGAATGAAAGCAACCATATACTGGGAAAATCACTCCCCCTCTGAGATCTGTCCATCGGTGAAGGGCACCCTCAATCACTTGTTTGCAACTTTTAAAAATTTATGTAAGATAAACATTTTCTAATGGACATGTAGATCCAGGGCAAGTGAATTTAAACCCGCTGACAATAGATTTGCTTTGCTTATTTTGCTTCTGCAAATGCGTTAAGAGCAGTCTATCAGTCCGTGCTGATCCAGATTTGTTGGTTGCAAACCGATGATCTAATTTGCTCTTAAATTCTGCACTGAGGATTGTGTGCGTGAGGGGTCTGTGTGACTGAAGAACGAAGTAGGCACTCCGTGAGAGGAAAAGAAAGAGAAAATCTGCTGATGTTTCAGAGAGGAAGTGGTGTAAAATCTTTCTGATCATTTAAGCATCCCTGGGAAATGTCAGCTTGTTCTTCCTGAGGTCTTTGAAACTGCTTGTGTGAAAATGGCTGGGAGTTGGGAACAATTGGCGGATTAAGTGCAGCAGGTAGCAGGTGTTAACCTGGAAAAATGAGGTTTATCTGCAGCGACCTCCGTCTGTGATGTTTCAGAGAGGAAGTGGTGTAAAATCTTTCTGATCATTTAAGCATCCCTGGGAAATGTCAGCTTGTTCTTCCTGAGGTCTTTGAAACTGCTTGTGTGAAAATGGCTGGGAGTTGGGAACAATTGGCGGATTAAGTGCAGCAGGTAGCAGGTGTTAACCTGGAAAAATGAGGTTTATCTGCAGCGACCTCCGTCTGCAC
>NW_010248204.1:0-201 GCF_000690775.1 Eurypyga helias | reverse complement strand
ACTCAACCTGATTCTCCACTTATTTTAATCGGTATAAATCAGTGCCAGCTCTCGAAATGAACCTTAATTACACCAAGAAAAGAAACAAAATCAAAACCGGAGCTGAAAACAAAGACCGTCCCCGGCTCAGGGGCACAGCAGCGCGCACCGAGCGCCCGGCGCCGCGCAGAGGGAGCTCTGCCGTGTCCCCGGCCGGGCTGC
>NW_010248203.1:57480-59115 GCF_000690775.1 Eurypyga helias | reverse complement strand
GTAATGTAGGTGGGCAGTGATGAGGGTGCGGGGAGAAGCCTAAAAGTGATCAAAAGGGATTTCAGGGCCCTGGGGTGGTTGGTTGAAGGGTTGGAAGTGCAGGTCATATTTTCCTCAATCCCCTCAGTGGCAGGAAAAGATACGAAAAGGAATGGGAAAACGCATCTGACGAACATGTGGCTCAGAGGCTGGTGCAAGCAGTGGAATTTTGGTTTCTTTGGTCATGAGGAGGTTTACACAGTGTTGGGCCTGATGGAGTCCAGCTTTCTCAAAGGGGGAAAGGATTCTTGCTCATGAATTAGCCGAGCTCATTGAGAGGACTTTAAACTAGGTTCAAAGGGAGAAAGGGAAAAAAATCAGGCTTGCTAGGAACATATGGCCAGATTTGGAAGTGCATTAATAGCCCACCTCAAGTGCATATATGCCAATGCATGCAGTATGGGCAACAAACAGGAGGAGCTGGAAGCCATGGTGCAGCAGGATAGCTATGACATAGTTGCCATAACAGAAATGTGGTGGGATGACACTCATGACTGGCATGCTGCAGTTGATGGCTACAAGCACTTCAGAAGGTACAGGCAAGGAAGAAAAGGGGGTTGGGTGGCCTTGTATGTTAGGGAATGCTTTGATTGTGTAGAGCTCAGTGATGGTGATAAAGTTGAGTGCTTGTGGGTAAGGATGAGTGGGAAGGTCAACAAGGCAGACATCCCCCTGGGAGTCTATTACAGACGAGGTATGAGGAGACAGATGAGGAGATGAGGAGCCAGGATAAGGAGACAGATGTGTCAGCAGTGTGCCCAGGTGGCCAAGAAGGCCAATGGCATCCTGGCCTGTGTCAGGAACAGTGTGGTCAGCAGGAGCAGGGAAGTGATTGTGCCTTTATACTTGGCACGGGTGAGGCTGCGCTTCAAGTACTGTGTTCAGTTTTGGGCGTCTCACTACAAGAAGGACATAGAAATGCTGGAGCATAGTCAGAGAAGGGTAACAAAGCTGGTGAAGGGTCTGTAGAAATCTTATGAGAAGTAGCTGAGGGAGCTGGGGTTCTTTAGCTTAAAGAAGAGGAGGCTGTGGGGAGACCTGATGGCTCTCTACAGCTACCTAAAGGATGTTGTAGGGAGGTGGGTGCTGGTCTTTTCTCCTCGGTAACTGGTGATAGGACAAGAGGAAATGGCCTCAAGTTGCATCAGGAGAGGTTTAGATTGGATATTAGGAAAAACTTCACTGAAGGAATAGTCAGGCATTTGAACAGGCTGCCCAGGTAAGTGGTGGAGTAGTCATCCTTGGTGGTGTTCAAGGAATGTGTAGACATGGTGCTTGAGGACATGGTCTAGTGGGTGTGGCAGTGTTGGGTTGATGGTTGGACTAGATGATCTGATAGGTCTTTTCCAACCTTAGTGATTCTGTGCCAGACTGACGTGTGAGGAAATAAGTGACGTTTAATGGTAGTTGCATTTCATTTGTAAGTCTGGGAGTGTAGAAGTTCTGAATTCTGCTCTTATTGCCATGCTTTTGTCATCTTGTATCACAAGAATGGTCAGGGTTGAAGTAGAACAGATGCACAGAACCTGTACTAAAAATGTATTACAAAAATATTTCAGAATTGTGAATGAATTTTCTCTGTCTTCTGAGAGAAGT
>NW_010248203.1:36459-57466 GCF_000690775.1 Eurypyga helias | reverse complement strand
TAGGGAAATTAAGGCCAACATTTCCAGAGGTGAGTGTTGTTTGCCTCTGTGTTTCAGACACTGACTCTTCACAGCTTAGCATGTCCTGGGCTGGGTAATTACAAACTGGTTGTTGCACAGCTTTAGTCACTTTGGAACATTTGCTTAGCCATGAAACACTCCTGAGATGGATTTGGGATGAAGATACAGATTTCACAAGTCCAAGTCACTGCATTGAACAAGTTTATGGCTGTTAAATCTTAATTGCTTCTATATATGCACTACAAGAATAGATTATAATCTGAGATTTTTAGTTTCTATGTAATATTGATATACAGATTGTTGAAATAGTCTCTTGCCTAGACCTGGTGGGGAGTAAGAGGTCAAGCTGTAATGGTTTTTTAAATTTTACTATAAATAATTCTTCTATTTAGGTGGAAGTGTCTAAACTGCATCTATTTTGGTTGTGTTTTTAAGCTGCATTCAGTGTGGGTAGAAGCAAACTTCTCATTTATCTGTTGACTTTGATTGTGTGATACTTTTGCTTCAAATACTGCCCTCATAATTTACAAATATAAACATTCTTTTTCTCTAGTGAGTTTGTCACATCCTGGTTATATACGTTCAACCCTGGCTTGCTAGCATTTTCACTTTATGTGAAGAGGGTTAATTATGAACTAGACTATGGATCTCAAATACATCAGCAAGCTAAGTAGCTGGTGACTGCTGCAATCAGTTAACTGCGAGGAAATGAAATGGGACTTATTTACATTTAGAGTGATGCCTGAGTTCTTAATCACCTCAAAGCATTTAAAAATTAACTTTACTACCAACAGCTCAAGAGGCATAATGAACCCCAGGAGGGAGTTTTCTTCTCTTTCATTTTCATTGAAGCCGTCTATTCATTTACATCAGACTACTCTCACTCCAGTCTGTTCTCCTGCTAAAACCTCAAAAGTTTCCTTATTTCATTTTCTTAAATAACTTGGGGTTCATTTGGTATGCTTCATCATAAATTAGTATTAAAACTGTGCAAGAACTCTTGCAACTAGTGAAGTACATGCAGACACAAATTCTTTAAGGACAAACAGAAGAAAACAGCTTCATATTTCTGTGTTTTGTTGTAGATGTATCCATGTATTAAAAAGGCAAAAAAATATCATTAATTATCATCTTCATGCTTTTCTGAGCTTTTGCACCTGCACAATCATAAAAGATTTTACACACGGACACACTCACGCTCCAAGGGGGCTGCACTGTAATCAAATAAGCAGCTAACAGCCTGACCAGTAACGACATTTGACAATTGGCAATTTAGAAGATGGAAGCAAAGATATTGAAACTAGTACAAATTCTCCAAGCTTTCCACCATAACTTTGTTTTATCTTGACTCTTATTTGCCCTGAATCCCCTATTAGGAGCAATCCTTTCATAATATACTCAGCCAACCCATTATTTCTATATACTTTTTTTCCATTGCTACAAACATGAAGCACTAACACCTCCAAAAGTGGCCTGTTCCCTTGGGAAAGGTCTCGGCTATGAGGGGAAAAAAACTATTTTCTTTGGAAGTTTTCCTTTTAGGTTTGAACTATTTTCCTGGGCTATTTACAGCTGAAGTGAAGGTGATATTTTGAGAGACAACAGTAATGAAGAGTACAACAATCCAGCAAAACTTAATAGGGGTAAAGCTTAATAGCAGAAGCTATTTTTATTGGTGATATAATGGACAAATTGAATTTAGGTGTTTATACATCTACTAAGATAAGCAGAAGTGCTGATTATTTTCTTTTAATATAAGATATTATGATATCATGTCAGTTTTAGTAAACAGTAGATACATAGTTACAGTAGATATGTACATGTTTATTTAGTAAAGCTATAGGCATAGTTCTTTTAACTCTTTTCCTGTTAGGCTGTTCTTTCAATGAAATTTTAGTCATAAATCTAATAAACTTATAAATGAATTGTTGTGACAGCTTTCGTTACCTGTGTTTTTACAAAGCAATTAAGGTGTGCAACTGTAAACTTCAAGTCTCTAATCATTTCAGCCTTTTATGGGATAGTGTCGTCAGGGTTCGTGTGATCAAAATGAACTGAGGTGTTAGGGCAAGCAGCTGTAGTTTGTGGGGCATGTGAACCCCCACGGCTGCTGGAGAGAGCAACCCTGCCCTGACTGCTTCCCTCTCCCTCCCGCTGGTCACACTAGCTCTGCACCCTATGACCTGCTGCGGCTACTTGGTAAATTGGATTGAAGAGCTGATACTTTGGGAAAATAAGTGGTGTTAGCACTTGCACAGCCTCTGGTAGTGTGGAGCTGGAATTAAGGGCCAAGAAAGAGAAAGAGAAGCTGGGGTCTCTTTTTTTCTGATGACCATGTCACCTCAATACTGTCAGACTGTAGCCTCAGAAGAGAAAAAGAATGGATGGTTGCAGCTAAGGAGAAATATTTTCATTTAAGTAAGCTAGACACTGGCACTACAATTATAAGGAACGAGTGTCTATACCTATGAAGCAGCTACAGTTCAGTCTTTTTTTAGTCAGGAGGGTAACAATTCTGCTAACAAAATCTATTTATCTTTTTACTGAGGTGATAAATACTCTGACTGGGAGACAGATGAATTTTTCTGTGTGCCACCCTGGGGAAAAGATGTGACTGCTGATAGCTGTCAACTTGGGGGATGCTGGTATGGTATCTACCTGCCTGCTGCTGAAACTTGAGGGATTGTTTCCATTCTTAGCCTAAAGTTGCAGAGTTAATATTACTCTTTATCTCTGCAGGAAATTGAATATGACATGTGGTGAGGCTGGGGGTTGGTATTGCTTCAGTTATCTGTTTTGTAAAAGAGAAGGAAAGCTTCTTATAATGATTTAAAACAAAAGGCCCTGTTGGGTGTATTGGTGTTCAACACTTCAAATCTGCAAAATTATTCTCATGCAACTTTCTTATGATATGAACCATGTTGCCAGTTGCATTTGATCCTCTCTTTCAAAACTAATAGCTCATTTCCTATTTTACATGTCAAATTGTCCTGAACTCTAGGGTTTCTTTAAATTGCTTTTTTAGACTACAAACAGCCAGTTTGTAATTAAAAAAAAAATCTTGCAATTTGATGAAAGATTTTAACCATTTTCTTTCTTACCTGTTTTCCTATCCTATTTCTAACCTACCCCATTTAAATTTCTTTTTCTTTTTAGTATTTCCCTTGTGAGCCCTGACCAATTGTAGAAAAGTCTAAAATTATGCAATGTTTTCTTATCCTACAGTTTCAATGCATTTTGATATAGATGGCTATGCAGCAAATCTGAAAGGGCTGAAGGACTGAGCAGAACACGATCCTGTGTTTAATAATATGTGAGCAGCCCACTATCTACTTTTCTGGTAGCTAGTACCACTTGTCTCTGCTGTTAGTTGCTGTATAAAAGCTCTGAGAAGTTTCTCATGTATTATATTCTCCAACTGTTTGTTTTCATAACTTTTTTCTTCAAAGTTAAATATCTTCTTTTCCTTACTAGAAACCATATTTGTCTCTGGAGTTTACCTCAATTTTCCTCTATAAAGCCATCTCTAGTTTCATCTTGATTTATATTTGCTAAGTGAGAGGAACAGATCTGTCTGTCAGTTCAGTCAAACTCTTTCCAGACTTCTACTCTGTGAAAGGCTTTGGTACAAAACTGTAAATTTTAAAAAGTTTTTTCAGTATCGTTTCATAGAGGTTAGTTTTTCTGGCTGGCATTACTTGTAGCCAATCATGCCTAAATCCTTTTTGATTTAGTTTTAATTGACTCCTGATATAAATGTCTTCAGGGCTCCTGCCAAGCAGTATACTACTATTTCAGCCAAAACCTTGTAATGTAGTTTTATTGTTTTGACTGGTTGTGACACTGATTTTGAAGGATTTGTAACATACAATAAAACATTATATTCATTCAAAATACAACAAACGCTGGCAGTAAATGTTTCTTCGTAAACATATCCTTTCATTGGTATGTAGATATTATTTGACTGACTAACAATGGAGATCATCTTTGTGACCATGTTTGATGTGATATTAAGTCTTATTAAGTATTAAGTCTTCTGGCTGAATTCACGGGTAGTTTGTTAGAGACTTTATGCAATAGGGTGACTCCACACTTAATTTTCTTAACTATGTTCTTTTGCTTTCTTTGTTTTCAAAATGTGGGACAGAATTTAAGGTAGATTTCCAGCTGGAAGAATGAACATTCTATTCCATTTCCTAATACAAAACCAGGTAAAATTACTCTGGGAGGATCTAGCAGGACTTTGGGATGCAAAACTTCTGCAAACATTCATAACTAGGGAAATTTCACTCAGTCATTAATTTCCTATTAGCCTGTGACCTTCCTAAAAATGGTTGTATGTGTTCAGATATCATGGCTTTGTAGGAAATTAATGTCAGGTAACAAATTGCTGGGAATTAATTATTCAGTGTGCTAACAGTATTGTTCAGATCCAGGTACTCCTCAGGCAGTCAGGAGAAACTGAGCTGAAATTCTGTGCTGGTTTTGGCTGGGATAGAGTTAATTTTCTTCACAGTAGCTGGTATGGGGCTATGTTTGGGGTTTGTGCCAGAAACAGTTTTGATAACACAGGGATGTTTTAGTTACTGAGCAGTGCTTTCACAGAGTTAAGGCCTTTTCTGCTCCTCACACCACCTCACCAGCAAGGAGGCTGGGGATGCACAAGAGGTTGGGAGCTGGGACAGATGACCAAAGGGATATTCCATACCATGTTATGTCATACTCAGAATATAAAGCTGGAGGAAGAAGGAAATGGGACACACATTTGGACTGATTGCATTTGTCTTCCCAAGTAACTGTTATGTGTGATGGTGCCTTGCTTTCCTGGGCATGGCAAGTGGTAAATGAATTCCTTGTTTTGCTTTGCTTGAATGTGTGGTTTTCACTTTACCTATTAAACTGTTCTTATCTCGATCCTTGAGTTTGCTCGGTTTTACCCTTCCGATTCTCTTCCCCATCCTGCCATGGGGGAGTGAATGAGTGGCTGTGTGGTGTTTAGTTGCTGGCTAGGATTAAACAACAACAAACTAATTCCTCAATGTTGCCTGCTATTGCAGATTTAGTGTCCTGCTTTACATTGTTTGTACTGAAGGAGCTAGGAAAAGGCTGCCTGGCAGCTGACTCCTTTGGGAATCCTTGCTAAAATGAAATGTATATTTCATAAGGCCATTCCAGGGAACAAAATTTTAAGTAAACATACATTTTAAATGAGTAAGCAATTGTCTACTGGGAAACTGTGTGTGGAGCTTTATTTTTAGATATATATACTCATCTTTCAGTGTGGGGAATTACACACATAATCTGCAAATAGAGAACATGCTAGTTAATACTTCCCTCTAAACACAGCCTTGAAAGCTAAATTAGTAAACACTATAGAGAGAATATTCTCTGCATAAGGCCCAGTTTCACTAAAGTAAAGTCAAAGCTCTGCTGTCATAGGAGGCTGTTTTTTTGACATATACACTCTGCAATGATCTGGTTGGGTATTCCTAAATAACACATTTTAATTGGAGTTACCAGCAGTGATTTTAAGGAAATAGTATATGTGGAATATTTTTTGGATATTGATATGTATTTGTGTGACACAACTGTAGTCGTAATTCAACTTGCATGGGTGGGTTTATATAATTTTTGTCAGAGGCTGGCCACAGTGAATGTTTAAACATCTCTGGGGTAGACGTCTATACCTGAGCTAGTTATTCTGGGCTCCTCTTATCAGTGAGAGAAGCAGATAATTTTGTAATGTATTCAGATGTTTTGTTTTACATCTCTGCTTAGGATGAGATGGCTTAGTCCCTGGACTCTCTCATGTACATTGACTATGCACAGGGACAAGGATGGCTGGTTCAGATGCCTGTCTCTAGCTGAAGTCATAGAAACGCTACCAGTGCTCTCCAGCAAGACTTTATTTTAATTCTGCTTTGGAATAAAATCCTACAGTTGCATCTTTAATATTAATAATTTGACAGCATTCAGTTTGGTTTTACATGTTTATGTGGGAAAATTGGACCTGAGTGATAAAGGAAGAAAATTTGAATTATTCAATACTTTTCTCTCTTCACTTCTATAGTTCCACAGAGCTATAAATAAAGGCATTTGTGTGTGTATATATATATTTGGAAAAAAATCTTTAGGACAAGGTGAACAAGAGTGATTTCTTTGTTGCTTTTTTATACTACAATTCAAGCTTGCTGCTATGATACCTTTTCTGAACTGATTGCATCAGTCTAAAAAAATAGATTGTTGAATACTGCAAAGAACAAAAATAAAACAAAGAAAAAAAAAAGTCTCCAGATCTGGACCCATCATCCTTTTAAATCCTCTTGCATTTTCAGAAGGCACTCAGATCTTAGTAGCTGCCTACAAAAAACAGCCACATTAAAATTAGCAGCACTCAAGTGGACAAGGGATGCAGATCCTTACAGTTCACTGGACATAATTTTTATTAGTTTTCTATTTAAAAAAAGTCACTCTTGCACATACACTGTAATCTGCTATTAGAACTCTTTTTGTATTTATAGTTGTTGGTGAATTTTTTCAAACACTTGTATAATAGTGTATTAAAGAGGTGTGATGGGTTGTTGTAGGTAAACACTGAAACATTAATTCTGACTACTATATGTAGTGTAAAATTCATACTGAATTTGATGTATACATTTTCTGTATACCAATCTATTTCCTTTTTTTCCTGTACAGAAACTACCTAAACTTACAATTTTTAACAATAAGGAACCCATGTAGGTCATCAGATGTTAGATTTCCTTCCTTCCATTGCAGTGTCTCTTAATTCTGAGCAACATGGCAGTAACAGGAGTTCATGACAGCCTTTATAAAATGTGTACCTTAGCAAGCAAAAAAAGATCGTGAAATTTCTGATCAATGCTCTGCGGAATTGTGTTCGCATTGATATTGTATTGTATGTATTGTATTGTATGGTAGACTACACTGTAACTTAACAAAGGCGTGTCAAAAGTAACTTCCAGTGATAACATTCTGAATTGTTAATTGTACTGTTGTTCTGTGCTGAAATCCTTGACTTAAATATTTATGAGGGACTCGGTCCTGTAGTACACTACATTAGGGCCCTACAATATGGGCATGTAAGCACGAGTGACCTTGATTATTCACATGCTCCCAGGGACAGTGGCAGTGTTTGGGAGTGGGAAGTCTGGGCCCCTGGGTCCTGAGAGTTTCTCTCTTGCTCATTTTATGTGTCTTATTCTCTCTCTGCAGATCAAACATTCCCTGAAGTGTGGTAGAAGGCAAGAAGAATGACACTTGCTAATTTGAATTTCAGAAAGCACCTAAACCACATTCTGATCTCCAGGTAAGTGTCTGTGAGCCACTTGGCTTTGACACTTGTTAAAACTTAATCACATATCTTTTAGGTGCCAAGCTACCGTATGCAGACCAAAGAAAGGAGCATGTGCTTGTGTTTGTGGGGGAGGGAATACTTTATTTGTTTGTATAGATGATGTGAAGTGAAAACATCACCATTCTGGAAAATGAGATCAGCTTATGAAAAAGAAGGAAAGATTTAGCGACAACTGAAAACCTTAAACTACAGGTGTCTTGGTGCAGTTGCTCTGTGCAAGATCTTAACAAGGAAACATCTGGGAACACCTAATGTACTAATTTAGATCAGGCTTTATTTTCATGTATTCATTCTTTTCCTCTTCTCCAAACTGCTTTTTAAAAATACCCTCAGGCATGTCATGGGCTATATCAAAGTCATTTCTTAGGCAGTAACTGTCAAATGTAAAGGGGAAGGAAAACAAATAGCATATTCTAAATGTCAACGGTAACTAAACATGTTCTCTCTGTGAAGATCTGTTGATCTCCAAAGAAGTTTGGAACTTGTTATCTATACTGCAAAAAACAGTATTAACTATGTAAAGGGTGTATATGCTGACCAGTGACACAAAATGAAGTCTTTTGCTTTCACTGCTTCATCATATCTTGTAGTCTTCAGTCTAATAGTTATTTCCTGTGTTTTCACTTACATTTGAAAATAATTTCATTTCAGTTAGGGCTCGGCTCTTCTTTTGGAAGTGTTTGTGCCATCGAGTTTTGCCAGCCTGGAGGTTTCTTGTATGTGATCTTGCTCAAATATTGCATACACCAGAAGTGCTATGCTAAGATAACCACCTATGTTGGTGCTGATGCAAGATTAACTCACTGTCTGCTTTAGATACCAGACTGAGATACAATCTGATGCACCAGAACTTAGGAGCCTGTGTTCCTCATAGAGTTGGTGGAAAGGGGTGGGCACCTCTGAAGGATGACTTGTGCAGACTGTCGAGGAGGGTGGTATGAACACGCCCCATTGTGTTTGCTTGCATCCTAAATTTATCTGACAATATTTCTAACAGTATCATGGTATGTTTACTAATTGCAAAGTCAGTTGGCATGTTTTATGCTCATGTAAATATGGCTTAATGCATGAAATTGAAGGAATTCCTAGGCTTACTGGCAGGGGGACTTAATGGGATGTGGGGCACAGTTGCAGCTACCACTGTGCATATGATTGGTAAAAGGGGAAAAGAAACCATTAAATGCTATGTGATGCTGGTAGTGGAGATGCGGCAGGACACTGCTGAACAGAGCAGAGGTGTGTGGTCACTTAAACATACTTTCCATCAGATGATTAAATGCAGCATCCTGCTGTATCCCATGTACTTTCTGGAACAGAATATACGAACAGTCTTGAACTATGTAAAATACTGTTAGCAGGTATAGCAACCTTGTCTAGGATGTTTAGAAGTAAACCAAGAAATGTGCAAAAGAGGACAGTTTGTTCTCCATACTCCTGGTGGACAGAACGGCAAAGCATGTTCTTAAGATGTTGCAGAGAAGACTTCAGTAAGATACAAGATACAGTGCTCCTTTCTAAGGAGCATTGAAAGATGCTGTGTGGAGACTGAAATTGTCATCCTTGAGAATCTCTGACTTGGCAAAACAATTCTGTGGTGTTTGCCGTGCGGGACTGAGCCACTGTTGGTCCTGTGCTGAGCACTGGCAGGGAGACAGTGGTATCAAAAGCTGAGGTGCAGACTGCTGTGAACACCTGAGCCATACCCAGGAGATGGTTTACTAAAGAGTGCAGTTTTGGCTGGGTTTTTCTAAGGCTGGAACCAAGATTCCTCAGTTTCTTTATTAGTGGTCTCAGCCTTCCCTGACATGCAGCACTGCTTTAGTAGTAGGGAGGAGCGAAGCAATTTTTGTCAGCAGAGTGATCCAGGAGTTGTGCTTGCTGCCAATTATTCAGACAGTCATCAGGAAGGGCTTGTTTACCAGAACAGTTTTCCTCAGCGATTTCCCACCTTGGAATGGAGCGTGATCCTTTTCACATGTATTGTGAGCACTATTTATAGCTGAGCAGTGAGAAATGTGTTTGCAGCAGAACTGACACAGTCATTCGATGCAATGTATGATTTCTCCCTAACCTCAGACATAACAAACACAATTCGTGATATAGATTTTTATCTCTAAACACAGTTAATCACAGTGATTTATTCTCATGGCCTCTTAGACTGTTAATAAAGTGAAGAAATATTTCTTAACAGGTATAGTATAATGGGTTGGGGAAGTATGTTTCTGAGTAACTGTTTCCCCTACTGTGGATGCATCACTTTGCCTCTTTGCTTGGTGAAGTCCCCAGAGATTACTCCAGCTTCAAGGAAGTACTGAATAAAGATAGATTCAGGTCAGGACATTCTGGAGATAAGAATGTCATCTGTACTGTGCGATATTAGTGTCTTTTCAAAATGGTTTATAATGTGTAATTTTAATGTTTTTGAGAAGGCAGTTGATTACTATTTTTCAGTCTATCAATGCATACATAGCAGTATGCATAGTGTGCACATAAATGTTCAGTGGCTGGCCTGGCAGTGGTGGCATCCCTGCAGTTTGCTTAGTAAGAGGTCCTGCACCAACGAGCATCTCTGCGCCGCTTTATCCTTCCTCCATGCGAAGGCACAGCCTCTATTTGCCAGTTCAGACAATGCCAGCACTTGGGAACCAGTGGGGAGGGCTGACAACTGTGGGGCCTGCGTCTGGCCATGACCCTGGTTTCTTCCCCTCCTCCTCTGCCATTTGCCATGAGACCCCGTGTCTTATGTAAGGCTGCCTGGTAGGCTCACAACATCTGCATAGTGTGGAAAAATAGGAAGCTGAGTGATAGAGGACTTACTTCATGCCACAAAACCTGTGGCCCAGATATGCTGGGAGTGACCCAAACACCTTTAGTATGGAAGCACACAGAATATTCTGGGCATTCAGGAGCTTTCTGTCCGAGCAGTGTAGAGACAGACACCCCATAAAAAATCATAGTTCCATTTTTCTCAGTGGCAGAATACAAAATTCAAACTGACTTTTGAAACTCTGGGTATCCTTAAGTGATTTCAGACAGCAGACTAAACTTTCCTGAGCTGAACAGGACACATGAAATCTGAAGCCAAGTCTGAGTTTTCCAGATTGAGCCAGGATCTAGTTAAAAAAAAAAAAAAAGGACATCTTATTTATAATAGGAAATGGGTACTTGACTAACAGGGTGTGGTATGTATTTGTGAAGGCTTCAGACTGAAAACCAAGCGGGCTGTTTTGTGCAGGCTTCATTTCAGCAGAAAGGTTCCAGGTATGTGTTTGAGGCCAGCAGGCATGCGCTTCTTAAATCCATCTGCCCACCTGAGCAAAACCTGCACTCACAGCTTGAAGATCTGCCATATACACCTTGTGTATAGCAGGATGTATATGGGATTTAAGTGGAATGTTATTCGTGAATGGATAAAAGAGACAAATTATAGGTAAAAATGTTGAAAGAAAATGGCGTTCAGGAAGATGAGGAAGACAAGCAGCACAGGGGCACTCTAACGATGTGACAGATCCAGAGGCAGCTCTAAAGCTCAGACGCAATTATTCCTGGACCCTGTCGTCTTAGCTGCTTTGGCATGTGGTCCAGTAGCTGGGAACAGGGAATAATGATCAGAGCAGCAGGTTGTGGTTTTTGTACCGCTCACCACAAGCTTTCTCTTTCCTGTCAGAAAGTATGTGTATTTGTTTTTAAAAATAACTTTAAAACCTCTCTCAAATATTTTTGATGAGGCCGATTTTGGAAAAATCCTGTCAGTGAAGTAAAGCTTTCTAAAATATTCCTTTCTCATAGTGCTACATTTTATGAGGAGAAAATGAGTCCCTAGTAGCTCACTTATATTAGAAAAGATGTATATACGTAGATTTATTCTAAGTCCAAGAATTCATACTCACAAGTGTGATCTTGTGAATCCTTTTTCTAGTATGCATCTACCAATGTGAGTAAAGTTGTGTGAATGACTTGTGAGTTTTTGAGTGCACAGCAACAGGAATAGTTAAAGTGTTAACTGCTTTTAACAGCAGTTATGCTTTACTATTTCCCATTATTCTCAAGAACAGCAAAGGTGTTTTATGAAGGAGAAGGACTTTCAGACATACCTCCTAGTAGTGAGGGTAAACTTAGCATGTTGCTTCCTCACTGTTCTTGGACTTTGTCTTCCTGAGCTTTGTGTGCAGAATTTCCATGGGCTGTGGACGTACTTCACACAGATGGAGAGGTCTGTTTGACAGTGCACATGTGCTATCAAAGTACTATAAAAAGCTGGAGATGAAAAAAATCATAAGCTTAGTAAACATCCCTATGTTATTCCTCTCACAAACATTAAAGTAAGTGACAAAGACCTGGAGACTACAGTGAAGTAGAGAATGTTTGGATCTAGTTATGTCAGTGAGGCTGGGGATCACCTTGTCCATCAATGGCCCAAGATACAATTTCTGTTATTTCAGCTTTCTGAGAAACTTAGAGGTATATCATCCAGACTGCTTTAAAGAGTTGCCTCCATATGGTATGCTGATACATATATTAAGGCTATAGATTTGGCCATCATCATGCTGGTATGGTGTAAATATCATCAATAGTATTACGTAAATAATGACCTACTGAAAAAATCAGAGTGGGAAAGAAAGTGGTAAGAATTGATATTTCTGAAATAATGACCATGTCGGAGCAAAGAGCTGCAGGACACGGGTATTGATTTTATTTTATTTACTCTTTAATGTGAAGAAACAAAAAACTCTTGAGCATGCAGTAACTTCAGAAGCCAATGCAATATGGACTACTCACAAAGGTATTCATATTTTGTGGGTGTAATGAATAATTAAACTCCAATCTTTTTGGAACAATTAAATATTTGGACAGAAAGTAGAGGTTTACTATGAAAAATCTATGAAAAGCATATTTATCTCCAGTTTCCATTCCTCTGCTGCAGTTGCTAGTATGCGGTATAGTTAAAGGGATTTTGAATCCTTTTTTATGGCAATCGTCTTACTTTCAGTTTTCATATTTGGTTTACATTATAATGCCTTTAATAGAGATATATGTTTAGCACCCCAGTCTGTACAGTAGAGCAAGGGTAGAAAGTTGCATACTGTTTGATAATACTTTCTCTGTAATATTTATAAGATTCACTAATTCAAAAGTGTGTTCCAAAGCATGATTGATACAGAAAACCAATCCTTACTGTTGTTTGGCTTATTCCTCCTTAAAATTTCCAACAAGCAGGAAAAATCTCTCTAGGTCTGTTAGTCATTGCTTAGTTGGCCTTTCACACTGAAATATTTCTCTCACCTCTAACCTAATTCTCCCTTATTGCAATCTTTTCTCTTTTTCAGAGGTTATGGAAAACAATTAATTATATTTGACCACAAATAATCTTTCAGAAAATTTGAAAACTCTTATCAAATCTCCTCCTAGTCTTCCCCCCTCTGGATTAAGCAAGCTCAGTCTATTGCAAAGCCTTATGCTAGATCACTTTTTTTGGAAATTTATTCATTTCTGGTTTTGGGACATTCTCCATCTTGTCAATTTACTTGTTGACATGGGATAACCTGCAGTGGCCATGGGGATGCAGGTAATGGATTACCAACTCTGATTGTTTTGTGTGTTTAACATAACACATACTAATTTTCTCTTACCCAGCATGATTGTTTCTTATGCAATGGTATGATTTTATTGCTTGTGATCCATTCTAGTTGTTAGTTTCTTTTCTACACTGTGCTTGTCTTGCCAGTCATTCTCCAGCTTGTATTTGTGGAGATAATTTTACTTGTTCACATGCATGTGAATTAATTTAATTGTTTAGCTGAATTCAGATTTCTGCTGTTAACCAAGATGCTGCACTCTGAAGGATTTGAAGCCTGTTAGCTTAGTGTCTTTTTCAAATGCGAAGAGTATCTTACTCCAGCTACCAGTTCATTAATTAATATGTCATACAGACACATTCTTGCAGAACCTGACCTGATGCATCTTGCTCATTTGAAAATGAATCATTGATAACTATTCTTTTAATGGGATTTCCCAAATAACTAACTACCTTAAAGCCACTCGTCTATGGGAATGTCCTGTGAGTTTATTCTCCTCTGTCCTTGAAGCTTATCTACCATAGAGAGAAATAAATTTGTTCTGACATGATTTATTTATCAAAAATTCATACTTGCTGTTAGTTACATCCTGGTTATATTCCACATTCTTACAAACAGACCTTTTCATTATTTGTTCTGCTATTTTTCTGGTGATTGAAGTTAGGTTCTCTTATCCTTTTTGACGTTTTAGAAGTAAGTGAATGTTTGCCCTTTCTAGTCTTCTGGAGTCTGTATTCCTCAAGCTGCTAAAGATAATTGCTGGTGGCTCTGAAAACTGTTTTCTGTGCTCTGTGCTGAATTACATCAGGCCTAGGCAACTTGAAAACTACTACATTATCTATGTCAATTCTACCATTGTTCTCTCCTTTTTTTTTTTTTCTAGCCTGATTTTCACCCTTCTATTTTAACGGGCTAGCTATGACATTAACACTGATCTTTTCAGCAAAGAGTGAAGCTAAAAGATCATTGAACACTTTCAAGATATAGTGATTATGCTGTAACTATGATATTGTAAGAGTATAAGCAAGGAAAGGTTGTGGGGAGAAGGCAATATCTTTTATTAATCAAATTGATTAATAAAATGTAGCTAGCAAATAGACAAGTATCAGCCTTACGAGCTGGGTTTGTGTTCCTGAAGACTTATCTATTTTTTTTAAACTACTAAATTAGTCAGCCTAATAAAATATGTCACTTTGCTCCCCAAATCCTGTCTGAGAGATGATACTTTAGCCTCCTTGCTAGTAATTAACTATATTTTGTTGCTATTACCTTCTTCAATTTTTCTCTTGTTAATAATGCTCTTAAGTCTTTTTTCATGATGTTTAATTTCTCTTTCAAATTCTGTCACATGAATGATCCTGAGTCCATAGAAATTTTTCTGCTATGGTTTTGTGCTATCCTTTTATATTGGCTTTAATTTGTAATAAGTAATTACTTGTAATAAGTAATGTGTGATACTTCACATAGTTAATTTGATTATGCATTTTTTAATGGGTCTTTCCTGGGTATTGGATCTTTGAGGAATGCATGGTCAGGCCAGGTCAGTGTCCTAGAACACTTCATACCTTTCCTTCAGATGGAGGTAGCTGATGTGGTGCTGATGCTGGTGGCTGTGCCTAGTGCAGGATGAGCTCCTCAGCTGAAGCTAAGGGTGAAGACTTCAAGAAGTGCTTGCAGTTAAAAAAGAACTTGAGATAAATGAGATATGAGGCCTGGTATTCTGGAAGGAGAAATAATAATGATGCTGATGTCTTGTCTTTTAATAAATTTATCTTTGGTTCCCTGGAAAGTAGTACTAAAAGAGAGAAAAATATTGCTTACTACCTGAAGTTGCCTATACGCAACTTATTGATTCAATAGACAGTGGGTTGTTTTTTCTCCTTTCTACATTAAATGTGAAAAAGGACTAAACAAATTGGCCTCAACATGTTAATGACATCAAATGGAGTACATATGTGGACTTTGTGGCATACATCCAGATGAACCTGATTTTTTTGTTTGTCTATAGAATTACAAATCTGGTGACCATGGGAAAAAGTGTCTTATAGCGATAGATCATTTCATAGTTTTGTGTCATAAAATTCTCCTCTGTGTACAAATTAAAATACATTTGGCTAGAAGCTCCATAGAGCAGAGATACTGAGGGTATCGTAATCAAGTGAAAAGAATAGTATGTAAAGTCATAGTGTGCTTCTAAGCACCTGTCATGCTTCATTGCTGAAGTGGCAGTTTTTCAGCTGTGTGTAAAAGAGCTGTATTTCAAAGATGACATTTTATTACACACTTGCTTTCCCAAGGGTAACTGGACACTGAAGTATGTTGTGCTGGTTTCAAATCCCCCTTTCATTTTTATCAGGGCTAATTGTGATAGTATTCTAAATACTCATGTATACTGTGGAACCTCAACAATCCAAAAAGTAGTTTGTATAAAAGATGACCCTGAATAGCTCTCTATATGAATATGGAATATTAAATGTATATGTAAACATGGAATCTCTAGAGTCTCTTAAAGGTAGCAAAATATTCCATAAATAGTAATCAAAGTACAAAGTATGTGTCAACAGTTACGATTATTTATGAATCCTTGGAGATTTGCTATCGGTGATGTCTGCTCATAGCAGGTTCTCTCCTGCTAGCCCTCCAAATTTGGCCTTCTACCCTTACTTTTATGGGCGAATGGAGAAAGAGGGTTGTGTTGCCATTGGTTTGTGTATCTGGCTTTGCTCTTTTCATCTTTCTCTTTCCAAATTTAACCTCAAATTCTCTTCTTGTGTTCAGTCACTGATGATTTCTTGGTGAAGCACTGGGGATCAGGATTGCACTTTATGCATATAAGGGATTATAAAAATTTAATGCATTCAAATGTTTATTGTAACACAGTAAAACAACATATTCCTTGAGCTGGGGATCAGAGCAGAATCAGCTGTAACAGTTTGGAAAATGTTAACATGCTCACTGAACTTTACAGAGTAATGCCTGATGAGATTGGCTGTAAAGAAGTGTCGTATTTTGCCCATAACTTAAACTTGTTCATCCTTGACTTTGCATTTGATAAACAAGGTATAAAATATATATTAGGAACAAGAACACATTTCAATCCACTGCAAACATAGATCACTGGAGAGAATAAATCATAACCCAGCCAAGTATGTTTTTCTCCTCCTGCTTCCTCTCCAAGCTCAATTAAGACTCAACATGTTTTTTCTTCTCTCCAGTTCCCTTTTATCTGCTCTCCTTCTCGTGTTTCCATGTCCTTCCCCCCATCCTCTTTATCTGATGAGGCTAGTGCTGTAGGATAATGAGGTAATTCCTGGTAGTGTTGGAAGTCCCAGACACCTGGATGATATATTTTTTTTTTTCTATCTGAGACTAGGTTAGATAAGACCTGATTACCCTTGGGTATTTCAGTAGTATATGTTCAGGTTAAGTTAGTCCTTCTGGGACCCAATAAAGTTTCTGTGAGCTGCAAAATATGCAAATGTCCATCTTTAGACATCGCAATTTTGTTCTGAAATTCATATGTAGATGAATGGCTAGGAAATAGGCTAGATGTGCAAAAAACAGAAATGTTTTAGGTTTGTCTTCCATCCCATCCAACACCTTACAGATGTCTAACCCCCTGGCTCTCTTTCCTGGCATGGATCCAGTTCTGTTTTGGCACTGACTCACTTTCCCTATGCAGTGAATGCTCCCGATTGAGTGAATTTTTAAATACAACTGCTTTGAATACACTGTGTAAATAAAATATTAATCCCCCCATCCCTTAAAAATCAACCCTTCCCCAATAAAATTATTCCCAAGACTAATTGTTTCAGCAGAGTCTAATCTAAATTAGGTGTCACACAAAGTAGTTTCCACATTCTTTTAATTTTATGTAGCCATTAGAATTGCGTGGTTATTTCTTAAAACATTGGATTAATATAGATTCAATAAAGCAATTATAACCAGCAAAGGGATTAACAATTTAAGAGACATCCAAAAAGGCTAATTACAGGGCCAGTAATTTAGCTGACTCTGTGATGATTCAACTCAGATTCCCATTTCTTAAGCTTTTGTGGACTCATGCTTCTCCCTGGTGCTTTAATAGCAAGCTTGCATGCAAATACTTGCTTCTCTATGACTGAGGCCTGTGCTGCTTTGGGCCAAAAATTGATTGCTAAAGTTACATGAGTGAAATGCCTCAGGTTAAAAAAAAAAAAAAAAAAAATCACTAAAGAAAAATATTCAGTAGGCAGCTCTGTAAAGTGTGCTGCCTGACAGTCACTAATGCTCCCAGGATGGAAGAGGTTTTCCAAATAAGGTCAATAGAATTAACACTCAATTACCCCTTAAATATCAGAGGGTGCCATGCATAGTTCTGAGAACATTTGGGGATGATCATAATTGCAAACCACCTGCTATATGAGCATATGTGGTTAGATGTTCTTTCTTCTTTAGAGTAACTGTTCATCAGCGAATACTATGAGCTCACTCAGCCGTATTTCTGATTATTTAAGAGCATGGGTGACCATATACTGTGTAAAGCCCCTTCTCCTTTATGGTTCAGATCTCCCTGCTGAAATAAACTGTCTCTGCTCTGCTGGAATTAGTCAAGCCCCAAGGTTTTACAGCAGCTGAGGTTCCGCTTGTTTATATGGTCAATCAATAAACATTGGGACAATGTAAATCCATTTTTATGATAATTAAACAGGTAGTTCAAATTAATTTAATAGGTGTCAAGATAACTACTGCCACTGTCATTTCTGTAAAACACTGGTTTAGGTTCTTACACAAAGCCTGTTGAAATCAACGAGGCTTTCACTTCACCTCAGGGTGCTTTGGCTCACAACCACGGTCCAACTGTTGCGAAATACACAATTTATATCTAGCATTTTGTAAAATCTATTCCAGCGGTATCTGCCTTTACTTAGCACCTCAATCTGTTTGGTATCCCATATTCTGTCTTTGAAGAAAAAATAATCAAGCACGAGAGCAGGATTGCAGAGTGTCTCTGAAGGAGATGTCACACAGTCATTCATTCATCCATCTACTAGCTCAGCAGTACAAAAACTGATTCATATGTTTGCCTTTTTCAATTTTCCTTGTCCTTTCCCCACCATCAGACCTTGCTATCAGCCTCAGCAAGTATCTGGTATTAGAGACCTCCTCTTGCTTTTCAAAAGGGGAAGAAAAAATTAGCTTTTTTCTTTCTTTTTTTTTTGTGATTGTCCCAGTTTAGTCCCTAAGTCTCAATGGGGTTGTGCAATCTGAAATCTGACCTTTTCAAATTGGGTTTGAAGAATGAAATCACAGCAGAAAAACCCTTTCTTCACATTTTTGTTCATAGGCTTTGTGGCTTGCAATCGTACAGTATTCGAGAGTTCAATTAGGCAGTGTGTAATTGACAGGTTCCTGAGTTAAATAGCTGGGATGGGATCATATACTCAAAATAGCTTTAAAAGAAAACCTGTAGACAGACAATCAGTCAGACAATCTTTTCAGGCGCTTGGAAAGCCCCTATTTTCCTAAGCACTTGCCCTGTAAATGATCTGGAAGTCTTGCACGTAAAGTAGTTTAATATTAAAGATTGCTTGGAGGCAGTTAACACGCAAACATACCCCTTGATTTAATATCTAGGAGGCATTTTTTGAAGTTCTTTTTTTCAGAAGTATTGTTGCTGCTCATTATGAGTGTGACATCACTTCCCCTGACCTAGTGATATGTGTACTTTCTGTGCTCTGATTTTTACCTTCTTTAAGATCAAAGACACATTTCTTGTGAATTCAAGCCCACCTTTACTTTTGCTCTGTTCATTTCAATATCTAGAAGAAAAATTTACCAACAAAGCAAAAGCAAAAGAAAAAAAAATTCAAATCCTCTTTTCCTGTTGCTAGACTGCAATTTGTCAGGTTGGATAAAGCTCCCCTATTTTCTTCTTGCTGTACTGTGGTAGAAATCTCAGTTTTGAAGCTTGTGCATGCCAGGAAACCCAGGAAAAAACCGTCTTGTTTTTCTGTGTGTCACTGCATAGCATACATTTGTCCTTTTTTATTACCATATTTACAAAAATTAGGCCTTTAAGTTGAAAATTTCAGGAGTGAAGAATAACTTTTGAGTACTCCAGTGTTTCATCCTAAGATGTCTTATAGAGTCCCTATTATCACAAAAAGCCTGATAGATCAGGGACTGTAAAAATGGAGCAACTGGTTTCACTTTGGATTTTCTCCCACCGTTTGACAAAGCTGGAAAGTATGAGCACTCTTTTCCTTTTGTATAGCTGCTCACTAGTTGGAGGTATTGACTAGCATGCAGAAAACTACAGTTTAGTTCCTTAGTTCCGTGGATTTAAATGTTTCTTTTTGAAGTTTCACTTTGAAGAAAGTGCCCTGTTACTGCCCTAGTCTGAAGATGATACACTGTCCCTTATTTTAAAACTGTTCTTACAAAAACCCCTCCATGACCCACTGAGGCAGAGGAGGGTTAGAGGCTTCCCCCACCATTCAAGTCATCACTTGGGTGGTGACCCACCTGTATGTTCACCATTACGAGTGCTCCTCTGGAGCTGAGAAGGATGGTTTTGAATCATCATCAACAGAAATGGGTACATTGGATCAGGGATCTCCCAGATCCAGTGAGTGCTCTGCATACAATGCAATATATTGTATATGATGCTATGGAGTGCTCCTTATGAGAAGGTTTTCTGTTTTTTGATCCTGATGTGGAGCTTGTAAAAACCCAGAGGAGGGTGGGATTTAGAGGTGGCATCTCCTTGTTCCAAGCATTTCCTATCAGGTAGCTCTGAGCAGATTGTCCTCAGCATGCTGTTTTTGTGATGATTTTTTTTTTTGTAAATCAGGTGTGAACCCTCATCTTAAAAACTGCCAATGGTTTTGATATCACCTCTGAAAAAGCATATATGACAGCAAGAATATTTAGACAGAAGAGCAAAATGTATGGCAATAAATATGAAAGAGATCTCTATGTGAAGATATACTATTAAGATATTTTTGTGATTCAGTCTTCAGTATAGGAAATTTCTAAATCTAATGTTGCCAAGTGCTGAAAGGACATATCAAAGGATTACTCTTGTACTTGGTCTGTTTCTCATGCTCTTCCCCTAAGCAGCTCATTTGCTCTTTGCAACCATCTGTTTTCCCCTACATGCTGTGGAGAAAACTGAGTCAGGTAACAGCAGGTTCCAGGTGGGATACCATGAGAAGAAGCTAGCAAGGACTGCACCTACCAATGTTGTGAAGACCTAGCTCTAGAAACCCACACATTCAGCAAGCATTAAGGAGAACTGAGTCTGCAGGGATTGGGGATGAGCTTAAGAGCTGTTCAAGCAGTTAAGCTGTAATAGTTGAAAAAAACCTCTGCTTTTAGCAAAACAACCATAGGAAGATTTTTTTTTTTTTTTTTTAGGGCAAAAGACTAGGTTTCTAACTCTCTGTGGTAACTGGTGCAATATATAAGCCAGGGAGGATTCTTAATGTTAATTTTCTCTCTTTTTCCCAATATCATAATAATTTTTTAAAATATTTTATCTTGGTAATATAAATAGAAATAATTCTTTTTTTCTTACCCAGTAATCAGGGTGGTCTTTGAGTGAGCTGATAGCCGCAGGGAGTTAAGTTCCTTGGGAGAAGTGAGTAGATGACCAAGCTGTATGGGTTACCCCTGAGCTGCCAGCTCTCAGGCGTGGGCTGCAGAGTCCTGAGCATTGGTGTTAATGCTTTCCTCTGTGTTGGCATTTGGAGATAAGTGACATCCAGTGCACAGTCTGGACAGCGCAGACTCCTTTGGTTCTTTGGTAGTTTATTACTCTGGAGTATTCCTACATCTTAAAGGATTTTGGAAACTGAGGTCCTTTTAGAGATAGAGGTACTCTCCTGCTTACCGGTTGACCATATTCTCTAAACAACTGGTAGATTAATGAGGCAGCATTTGTCTCTATCAAGTGTTTGGCTAAGGAGCTGGTTAGATATAAGTCTAACTTTCCTAATCAACACAGCAAAACACATCATGCTTGAGACTTTTTCTGAAATTAAAATTTTTT
>NW_010248203.1:23138-36437 GCF_000690775.1 Eurypyga helias | reverse complement strand
GAATGTAGGGTAAGTACCTATGATATCTCTTTGTATTTCTCTCTTTGCAGTTTAATGTGATATTATGGTATTAACAGCTTCAGGCCTATGACAACTTTCTGTGTGGTACAGAATAAGGTAGGAAGATCCCAGTATGACATTACAAGGAGATCTACAGAGAGTTACAAACTATATCAGGCAAAACTTCCAAGAAAAACAATCCAAATGTTCCCCTACTCTTCCTTATTCAGCAAACCGACTTATGACACAGATAATAGTAATTTTCAACAGATGGGAAAATATGCATGTGGCTTGTTCTGTAACCTGAGGACTGGCATAGTCTTTGTGAGAAATTATTACCTTTTCTGTAGAAGATTATTTACATGAGGTTACAGAGCCCTTAGTGAGCAGGAAATTCCTATCTGTCCAACACAGTGACTTACAGTTTCAGGAAGGTGTCGTGGTTTAGGCGCAGCTGGATAATGGGCACTACACAGCTGCTCGTTCGCTCCTCCCTGGTGGGATGAGGAGGAGGAAATATAAGGAGTGGCTTGTGTGTCGAGACAAGGACAGGAAGGGGTCAATCAACAATTATGGTCACAGGCAAAACAGACTTTATTTGGGGAAGAAAAAAACAATTGAATTTGTTACCTATCAAATCAGCGTAGACTAATGAGAAATATAATCAAATCTTAAAAACACGTCCCCCCCACCCCTCCCTTCTTCCCATTCTCAGCTTTGCTCCTCATTTCTCTGCCTCCTCCCCGAGTGGCACAGAGGGATGGGGTTTTTGATCAGTTCATCACATGTTGTCCCTGCTGCTCCTTCTTCCTCAGGGGAGGATCCTCACACTCTGCCCCTGCTCCAGTGTGGGGTCCCTCCCATGGGAGACAGTCCTCCACTAGCCCCCCACCCCTCCCTTCTTCCCATTCTCAGCTTTGCTCCTCATTTCTCTGCCTCCTCCCCGAGTGGCACAGAGGGATGGGGTTTTTGATCAGTTCATCACATGTTGTCCCTGCTGCTCCTTCTTCCTCAGGGGAGGATCCTCACACTCTGCCCCTGCTCCAGTGTGGGGTCCCTCCCATGGGAGACAGTCCTCCACTAGCTTCTTCAACATGAGTCCTTCCCATGGTCTACAGTTCTTCATAAACTGGTCCAGTGTGGGTCCCTCTCACGGGGTGCCATCCTTCAGGAGCAGCCTGCTCCAGCCTGGGTCCCCTGCATGGTCACAAGTCCTGCCAGCAAATCTGCTCCAGTCTGGATTTCCCACCGAGTCACAAGCCCTTTGGGCACAGCAGCCTCCTCCAGCGTGGGTCCCTCCCCGGTCTCTCCTCACCTGTGACCCTCCATGGCTGCAGGGGCACAGCCTGCCCTCTCCCCATGGGCTGCAGGGGGACCTCTGCTCCAGCCACCACTTCTCTGCCGTTCTGCACTGACCTGGGGGTCTGCCTGGTTGTCTCTCTCACATCCCACCATCTCCACTGCAGGTTTCCCAGCAGCTGGTTTATTTTTTTCCCCTCTTAACTCTGTAATCCCAGAGGCACCACCACCATTGCTGACTGGTTTGGCCCTGGCCAGAGGTGGATCTGACTCAGAGCCTGGGAAGCTTCCAGCAGTTTCTCACAGGAGCTACCTGTGTAGCCCTCCAGCACAGTGGGCAATTTTTAGTTGGATTTTTACCTCTTCTGATTAGAAGAGATATTATTGAAGAAAAAATTGAAGCATATAAAGATTATGAGTAGGGTTTTTTTTTCCATAACTGGCAGGGTTTAAACCATACCCTAAAATATTTTTCTCATTCTCATAATGTGTTCCTTAGTGCATTCTTCGCTTACTGATGGTATTTTGCATCACATGGTGTTATTTCTTCCAGAAGGCTCTGCCCTAAACCATTTAGGCAATTAATTTAACCCCACCATGATCAAGAGGAGGAACTAAACTGCCAATTTTTTAAGTCTCCTAGAAGTAAATCTCTGTCATATATTTTCTACTTTTGATATGCTTATATCTGGCTTGCTTTGGGGAAATCAAGTCAATGTAATACCTCTGAACATTCTTCCAGTACTCCCAAAACTCAGTCCTTGAAAAGTAAGATTCGACTCATCTCAGCCTAAGCCAAGCACTTAAAATTTGTTAAATGAATTTCACCCTAAGATGTCTGTCTCCTTTTTGCTGATTATTAAGAAACCTTTTGGTATCTATCCCCCACCACTGCATTGCAGACATCTAACAGTGCAAACGTTGTATCCAGAGTTCGTAGACAATGTGAAGTCACAAGTGGGAATCCTGATGAAAGGAAAAGATTATCTTGTTCCATATGAGGGACTCTGATACAGCCACTTGATTTGTTTGTTCCAGTTTGTCGTGCACATACTATCTACTGTAATAGTAAACAGGAAAGCTACTTTGTTATCCTGCCTTCACTGGAGCATTTGGGAAGAAAATAAAATTTATACTTGCCCCTAACAGAAAGGGATGATACACAGGTAATAAGCAGGGAGTTGGTTCAGTAGAGCAGGTGTCTGATCTGCAACAAGGAGCAGACCCAACACCAGCACACAGAGGTGATGAAAAGAATAATTTTCTGGGGACCATGTGGTGTACAGTCAATGTAATGTAGGAAAACATTGAAACTTGCTGACTTGCAAATCAAGACCTCAAAAAAAAAAAATCCAAAAAACCCAAACCAAAACCCCAAAGTAAATCGGAACACTACAAACGCATCCCCTTCAAGCTCTTCCTATGAAGGGGTGAAGTAGTTTTCAAAGCTTTTGTTTTACCTATCTCACCCAACAAATCTGAGTAGCCTACATGTAAGGAATATTGTTATATTTTATTGTTGAGTGGGTTAATCAAGCTTAGCGTTAGACTGGAGTCATGTTGATATCTTCTTGCAAGTTCTTTTGCAAGGCAAACAAAGAAGAGTCCCATAACACATTCCAACACTTATAGTAGTCTATTTGTCAACATTACTGTGAAGACTGCTTATAATGCTTTTCTACTGAAAATTTTGCTCCATCACCATTTAACAGATTTTTGCATTTCTCATGTCCCTACTGTGAGGCAAAGTTCTAGTGTTTTATTGCTCTTTATGTGCTGAAGGTTAAATACATTTCAGCTCTATAGTCTGCAGATAGGGTGTGAAATTTTGTGGCATGCCATATTATGGACAGGTACTATATACAATAGGTGCTGAAATTTCTTGCTGTGCTTGAAAGCTTGAATGAATTCTCTAAAACATAAGGTAATTTCTGAACTCCCTAGAAACCTGAGAAGTGCTAGAGCAAAAGTCAGCTTTAGACCAGGTGATCATAAATGGCAGAGACCTCTGGATGAAAAGGATGCTCAGAGCTGGCAGTGAGGGAGGAAGAAGAAAAGCTCTCATGGGGCAGGTCAGAGGACTGGTTCAGAGAGAGGAGTGAGATCACTGGATGACTTGGTGCAAACCTCACTTTTGTTCAGGTACATGTTTATACTCATCTTCACTTATCTTCCTTCAATAAGTGAGTGATGTTTAAAACTCAGGAGCATAACCAGCCCCTGAGAAATATTACTGCTGAAGTTCATAGTCTTGGTGTCTGTCTTTCTCTTATGCTTGTCTCATTAGAGCCACTTGAGTCCCCACCAGACTGAACAAAACAGGAATAGGAGAATAGGGTATTTTATGGGGAAAACTATTGCACATACAGCTACACGTCCATACTTTCACACAAGTCTGGTCCCTGCTGTCATGATTTTAAAAAGGTTTTGTCAGGTTCCTCTCTCAAATGATGTGAAACATTCTATGAAACAAAGTTTTGAGAGAAGACCATTTAACTGAAGACTGACTTTGTGGTGAGGGTTTGCCAGTGTTTTAGTGGAGGCAATTTAATCTCTCCTTCACTTGTTATAGACTGACTGATTAAAGCCCCGCTTTGTGCTCTCCTGTGGCTGTTGACCTCATCAGTAGGGGAATTCTGCTGCTTCAGCGTGGAGCTCCCATCTGGATTCAGTGACATTCAACACAAATGAAGAGATGGTGTGCAGGATGGCTGTGGAAAGAAGTGAATTTTTTTTTTTTTTTGGGAGAGAGAGCACTGCCAGGCCCCTTCCATTGTACACGTTGGAGCACAGAGCAACTGTTCAGGCTACTGATCAAATGAAAAACGCTGTCAGCTCTGTGAAGTCTGAACCATTAAAAGGCATAGATATGGCTGGAGAATACAAGCTCAGCCACGCACATCTCTAGAAGCCAGAGCAGGGTCTTCTAACTGTGCAGACCTTCTGAATTAATGTAACTTATAGACATCAAAAGGTAGACAAAATATATAAACAGCCAAAATGCATGGAAAAAGTAATTGAATTATAAGAATGCATCATGTTACAGTGTTTCAATCACATTCCTGCCACACAGGGAGTCATTCAGAAAATTCCCCATGTTTTACAACCAGTTCTATGTGTTTTGTATTTCAGACTATTCTATGACTGATATCGGGAGGAGGCTCCGAGGAGACCTCATTGCAGTTTTCCAGTATCTGAAGGAGGCCTACAAGGGTGCTGGGAGAGGACTTTTTACAAGAGCCTGTAGTGATAGGACAAGGGGTAATGGGTATAAATTGAAAACAGGGAGGTTTAGATTAGATATCAGGAAGAAATTCTTCACAGAGAGGGTGGTGAGGCACTGGAACAGGTTGCCCAGAGATGTTCTGGATGCCCCATCCCTGGCTGTCTTCAAGGCCAGGCTGGATGAGGCTTTGAGCAACCTGGTCTAGTGGAAGATGTCCCTGCCCATGTCAGGGGGGTTGGAACTAGATGATCTTTAAGGTCCCTTCCAACCCTAACCATTTTATGATTCTATGACTGATATCTTGAAAAACATTCCAAAAATGAGAAAAGGAAGTGACATTATTTGGTGGGCTTTGTAGATCAGCAGTGGGAAGAGGTTTGTGTGGGATTGCCCTACTTCAAGTCAAATTTTTAGCAGTGGTGGAAATGATTCCTGGAGCTGGATAGGTGTAATTTTTCTACACCTCGTGTGTGACTATTTTTTCTTTTTCTTACCTATCTTTACAGTCCCATTCCCTCTCTCTTCCGTCCTATACTCTCCATGTCTCCCAGCAGGTTTTTGATTACTTCACACAAGTCAGCTCACTGTCTGTTGTAGCTGCTGCTACTTTTTGTCTTCACTGTAGCTTGCTGTCCTCTTGTTGGGCTCTTGTACGTTCCCTGTGTATCATCTCCCAGATCTCAACTGCTGGTACGTGCAGACACCTGGCTTGCTACCATTATACCTGTACTAAGAGTGAGCTCATATTACAACTTTCCCTCAGCCACCAGGTGTATTTTGTAGACCATTCTGTTTTTAAAATTCTCTATGGTCTTTTGCTGGGCCTTATATGTCACTACTATCCTGTAATTCCTGCCTGTCAATTTAATCCAAACACTTTTTAATTTGGAATGGAAATCTGTTGTCATGTAGCTCATGTTATCTAATAAGAAAAGCATTTTCAGCTTATTGTCACACCTGAAAATCTGTTTTCTATCTATAACATCTTTCAATTAAATAACTGCACTGATCAAATTGGTAAATCATTAGGGGATATATTTTGAATAAGAAGCACAAATCGGAATTAATTTACAAAGTCTAATATTTCATTCTCCTCTTGAGGATGGACTTTTTCAGAGACAGTAACATACACCAAAGTGGCTCATGTTATCTTGTTACTATGGAAACAGTGATGTAGTGCTGTTATGGGTGGAGATCTGTGTCAATTGAAAACACAGTATAAAACTGATATACTCCATAGCTTGCATTTTTATTTATCCTTACTGCTATATAATAAATAGCACAGCATCATAGTTGTGATAGTTGTCTGTCTCGTGTGTGGGTTAGTAATATCACGTGGAAGAAGAAATAATAAAAGGAAGAAAAGTTTGGGACTGAATAGCGAATAAGAGATCAGACCTGCCACTGATTTATTGTATGTCTTTGGAAAACACTTTTTAGGAAATCTGCCTATGTCTCAGTTCCCCATCTGTAACATGCCCTCTTTTTCATTCTCTTTGTTCTCTTTAGGTAACAAAGCTTTTAATGCAAGAGTGCTTCTCACTGTGGTTTTAGAGTGCATGGAACAATTTTGGGAAGGGTTCATTAGGCACCAGCAGTACAAAAAATACATACTCACTGTAATAGAGCTATAAAAAGACTTCTGTGCTGTTAGAAGCAAAGCATATTCCATAAACAACATTTTTTACGTGGTAGATGGCATTCATTTTCAGGGAACTGGAATAATCAGTAAAATAAATAGAAAAATAGAATAGATTAGGTTGAAAAAGACCTTTAAGATCATCAAGTCCGATGTTAACCTAACACTGCCAAGTCCACCACCTAACCATGTACCTCAGCACCACATCTACACATCTTTTAAATACCTCCAGCGATGTTGACAGCCACCTCCCTGGGCAGCCCGTTCCAATCCTTGACAACCCTTTCAGTGAAGAAAGTTTTCCTAATATCCAATCTAAACCTCCCCTGGTGCAACTTGAGGCCATTTTTTCTTGTCTTACGACTTGTTACTTGGAAGAAAGGACTGATACCCACTTTGCTACAACTTCCTTTCTAGTAGTTATAGGGAGCGATAAGGTCCCCCCTGAGCCTTCTTGTCTCCTCCTTTGCTATTGAAGACTGAGGCAAAGGCGGCATTAAGTGCCTCAGCCTTTTCCTCATCCTTTGTCACTATGTTTACCCTGCATTCAGTAAAGGATGGTGTTTCTCCTTAGCCCTTCTTTTGTTGCTAGTGTATTTATAGAAACAAGTTCTAGTTGGGCTTTGGTCCTTCTAATTTTCTCCCTGCATAACCTCATGACATCTTTGCTACAAATGTTTATGTTCTGTGGAAATAATTAAGAAGAACAGAAGGTGATAATACCATATGATTTGTAACCGCAAAGAATAACACTGCATTCTGAAGAACTTGATGGAAGGTTTGTGTGCAGGAAAACTCATCTGTTTTTATAAATTCATAAAAATTGGTCTAACAAAAGAATGTATTTTTTCCTTACAGAACTTGCCACGCTTGTATCTGTAGACCATTTAAGTTCACCACTGCTGGTCCTCTAACCACTTTTTAACATGGAAAAGAAGTTTCTAATTTTTTGTGTTGCAAGTACAGATTTTGTAGGCAGAAGCTTCCTGTTAGAGATGGTTTTTAATTGTTCTTTCTACTAAGTAGGATATTGATGGAAGTATTTGTTGATTTAGTCATCCTCATAGAAGCTCAGCATGACCTGGCTAACAGCAACAGGTTGCCCAGAGAAGCTGTGGATGCCCCATCCCTGGCTGTCTACAAGGCCAGGCTGGATAAGGCTTTGAGCAACCTGGTCTGATGGAAGACGTCCCTAACCATGAGTAACTTCAGTGGATTCAGGGCAACATTCTCCTGACTTTCCTCCTGTGGCAATGCCTACCCTGCAATCAGCCAAATTCTGGCTCGATCTCAAAGTATCCATTCTGCAAGAACTGAGCTGGTGTGTTTGGTGGTGGATGGCTTCTTGTGCTTGATCCAACTCTATGAGTAAGAGCTTGGACCAAGAACAGCAGTCTGCTGAGGGATTGCTGACTCTCCTTCTCCAAAGAGCTGTGGAGCTTGAGCCGAGGTCCCTCAGCATAGCATTAAAAGGCTGATTGTTTTAACAGGCTTGGATTGAGCCTGAAGTGTCAGAGGAGACATATGCTGAATGTTTCTGCAGGGTCTCAGGAAATGCCATATTTATGCATTTATAGTATTTTCCCCATCCTCTTGTTATAGCTTAAAGCCAAAGACATCTGTCTATCCTGTCGCCTGAAGATGCTGTCTGTCTTGTTTTACAGAACTGTCATCAGTGGCAAAATGCAAAAATGTTTTGAGATAAAGTGGAATGTAGTTAATTTGCCCACTTGAGTAACAGCATAGACACCACAATCATTCCTTCAGAACATGATAAAAGCTATGATAAGGTTGGAAAGAGGGAGCTTGAAAACAGGCTAAAGAGTAATTTGTATTTGAATCTAAGCCTCTGTGATTACTAACAAAGAGCAGTGTGATGCCATTCTTTGAGACCTGTTTGTTTCACCAAACCTTTGCAAAACAGCAACCCCAGATCCATGTACCTCTGTGCAAAATCTACCTTCTCTTTAGATTTCAAGCACAACTGTGAAGATGACTATTTGGGCCAGGCCAAAAATGAACTTTCAGAGGTTTGGGACTTTACTAACATCACTAGTAACTGCTCCAGAGGAAGACTGGCCGCTGACAGCACTGCTGTCCTAATTTTCCTGTGCTGAGCACTCAATTTTTCTTTCAGGTAATAGATGTAATGCTTTTCGAGCTTTTGCAAATCCATAGCACTTCATTACCAGATCAGGGCTTTGGTGATTAATTTGTTGCAGCAATGAGGTGCTGCCTGAAAAAGGGCTTCTGAGGAAAAAAGCAGCCCATATGAATGGCATTTGGCTGTGGAAATTTTCTTTTGTCTTTGCAGTATTCTATGCATATAGCTGGTCTGGCAGGAAATTAAGAGAAATCCAGTGACAGACTAACAGACTTAAAAATAAATAAGGGACTGCTCTTTATAGCACCTAGAAAACTTTTGGACTTTATGTTTTCATCGACATAATCAGATTCTTAGGACTTGAAATTTTAGTGCACTGAGCTGGGAGAGGTGATGGTCTTACATAGTAGTACTTTTATTGTCTCTCTAAAGAGCATTGCTTTATCTCCTGATATTGTCTTTGAAACTCTCATACACAAAATTATGTCAATTCTGAGGCACTTAATTTCACAAAGACCCCTTTGCACTAATATCGTTTACATTCAGATCAACATACAGTAGCCATAGCCCAGCAAGGCACAGAGAAAATGAAAAATTGACGTAGTTCCTGGGCACTGATTTTTGCAAACCTGTTGTGTTAAGTTCCACTTGAAGTAGGAAGCAATGTGTAATAATGAGTTTTGACTACTAAAGAGATTATCAGTATTTCTGTTTTTATATAAAAATATAGTCTGTTTCTTTAGGATATGGAAAATTACAGGTGTTTCACAGTGTCAATAGCTGCAATAAATTAAAGCAAAGACCTATCTATCTAATAAAGTGGAAGTTTATGTTATATTTCAATAGACTTGTAAAACAAATTGCACTGACCTTACACAAGAGCAGTCTTTGAAGGGCAGACTTTGTTCTCCTCCCTCCCTGTGCTAACCTCTTGAAGCAGTCATTAAATATTAATTCCAACAGTTATTTTCTCTCCAGTTTGGACTGTTTTAACTTCTTGCGGGTGAGAATTTCTAATGTCAAGAGTAAACTTTTTGTTGTTTTTGTGTATGGCACCTCCATTGAATAGTAATGAATGTATAACACATTGAGTGGCAGGCTAAAATTTATTCTGGACCATAGGTTCCTGGGCTTTCAATTATTCTTTGATATAATCATGTCCTGCAGTCTTTATCATGCTGTGGCTTCATTTGTGTGCCATGTGCCATCAGTGTGGCACAGAAACTGGGACTCAAAAGACCCCTGTTACTACCAAGAAAAATGATAAGCAGAGAATAAATAGGAAAATGTATTGCAGAGCTGATTTAAAATATAGATTTTCATGCATGGCTGCAAGCCTTGGTTTCCCTCTGCATCTGGAAAAGGAATTACCAACACAGGGTGAGAAAAATCTGGTGTAAACTAGAAGCAAATGGAAATAAAAAGAAAAACCTCTTATGGGGTTCTCAGTCAGCCTTTTAAACTCAGTATGTCTGTAGATGTAAGTTAACACTTAAATGCATTCCGAACCAAACCTTTGTGATTGTTTCTTAATTACTGTTGATGAATCATGTAGAAAACTGTACCAAAGCTCTGGTCTGTACATCACCTTGCATATTTACAGATTATGACCTTTGTCAGCTAGTCAGCAGAGTTTTTCTCCTTGTGATGATGGTAAATGGACTTTGGAAAGTATTTTACATTATAAAAGAAAAACATTCAGTATTCATTATATCACTCCTCAACAAAAGTAACCTGAGAAACATGGTCTGCTCCAAGACACAATCGCAGACTGCTCTCCAGAAAGAGAATGGGCAATGATAGATTTATGTCTTTATCTTAGGCTTATAGAACAAAAGAAAGAAGGAGAATAGTCATGTCCTCATAAGAAAGAGTCCAGATTTTGTGTTATTAAAGTCAACCCCTATATCTATTGATACAAGTGCTTGGCCAGTCAGGCCAGGCATGCTCCCTCTTCATTCTAGACACCTGCATAAGATGACCCCAAACCTCAAGCACTAAGGTGGTTCTATATTTCTGAAGAAAAAGAAAGTGTCATAGCCTCTATTGGACACTGGTGGAAATCAAAGAAGCCTTGTGCTTCAGTGTGTGTAAGAGTGAATGTGAAAGGGAAGATGCAACTGATAACTTTTTTACCAAGGAAAATAATGGCCACAAATATCTTTAAGGGCCATCTCAAAATCATATACTGAAATGTGTGAACAGCACAAATATGCCCTATAACAGGGACATTCTGGGTCTTTGTGGTTAATACTGGATGTGACCTAAGGCTTTCACAATGTGGGCTGCACCTCAGTACAGATCATGTCCCCCTCCCATCCATGGACACACAGCCTTCTTCCTTTCCTTTCAGAGATCAAATAGTATCTGTATGGCAAGCTCAGCAGTTCTTGGCATAGAAAAGCACTATGTAATAAATAAGTAATAAATTAATATTTAATTAAAGCTTCTTTTAATGAAAGTTAACACCTGAAAGGAGGTGGAGAGACAGACATATGTGACCAGTCAGCCCTGCAAAGCAGCAATGACCACTTTGCAGAGGCTTATGTAAAAAGAAGCTTACAGTATAAAAAAAGACCTATTCCATCTCTTAACTGATCTACATGGTCAGTGAAGGGCTAACACTGCTTGGAATGTAATTACGTGACCTGAAATCCTTGTGTGATAGTGCATACATACTGCAGTCCTGTGGTCCACTGGCCAAAGGTGCAACTCTCAAATGACTATTTGACTTCAGTCGCTTTTAGTACTAGTGTGTAGCTTTTGTTAAATACAGGTCAGGAGATCATTATGTGAATGACTGCCTGTTGGGACTTGCCTTTTCTTTTGGCAGAAATTTTTTTGTTACGGTTGGTTTCTGTCTATTTATGTTTCTGTAACGTAAAGGCAGTTATGCTAAGGTAAGGGCAGCTGCAAACTGTTCAGCTTTTTGTGACTACACTCTGGTTTCTGAAAAGTTGCTGGAACAAAAATCAGCTAAGCAAAGGTTGCATGCTCCTTGCTTACTATTATCTAGTTTTGCTTCGGCTCTTCAGTGGATGGAAGCAGTATGTAGATTTTTGGTAGTGGTTTGGGTGATATAAGTGGTTCAGTTATGTCAGGGTCTTCCTTTCCGTTGGTATTACTTGCTCTGTGCAAAGAGTGGGCTTAGTGCACTCATAATGGCTGTACTTTTCAATTGTTATATATCTAAGACACTGGAAGGACGATCACCTTTTCACATTCAACTGAGTTCAGCCCATGAATTAATATTCCTTGCATTTTCTTGTGCATGTCCTCAGAGAGCAGATTAAAAGTAAAATTCTGCCAAGGTTAGGTAGCAGAAAGGGTTAGTGAGCTAGGTCTTCATCTTTGGAGTAAAGGTGACATGCAAATGATTGTACTGGACACATCCTTATTCTGGCAACTATTTGTATGGATAAAAAAATTCTCATGCAACTGACAGTTTGTGCTCAGGAGATATCCAGGGCCTAAACAGCAAAAAGGCTGAAGGTCAGGATTGAAGAACAGTACATTGAGAGGGTTATACAGACTTTGCCTGTTTATCTCAAGCTATTAGCTTTTCATTTTCAAGATCAGCTCTTTACAGGCAAACTTTTAAAATTATCATGCCCAATCCTCCTTCACAAACATCCTTTCAGAAGCTCTGAACAAGACCAAAAGAAAAAAAAAAATGACCAATGCACTAAGAATCCCCTGTCTCATAACTGCTTTGTAATTTAAAGGCCAAATGTAATATCTCATTTTTGAGGAAAAACTTCAATGGGATTTTCTCTTGAATGAGCTGAGCACTAAAAAATGAGCTCTGCACTGCTCAATTTCATGCCTGTGTCAGGTTTAGGAATTGTATGTTTGGCCTAAATTGTAAGGATGAAGATAACTATTGTAAGTACAGATAGGGGACCAGTAAATGTAATTGAAGGAATGTCCTTGGCTGCATAATTCACGTTGCAAATTTTTCACAAAAATGGCAAAAATAAGTGTTCAGAAGTTGCCCTTGCTTTTATTTGCCATATTGTTAATGTATAGAAAAACTGGGACATACACATGCATTATATACACAGTCCATTGAATGTGTGCATGTATAAATATATAGAAATGATACACAAACATACCCCCAGACCAGCATCACTCTTAAATAGAATATCTGCACACTGTTTGATTATTATTAGCAGGAAAACCCCACCAACAGTGCAGTCATCTGTGTTTCTGAAAAATGTAAATGTCAATTTTTGGTCTTTAAAAATTATTAAGCCCAGCAAAAGATAGCAATTTTCAGTGTTTGCTTGGTTGGTAAGATGCAGGAGAGTGAGCATTACTCCTGAGAGCTGCCATTGGTTAGCTGGAGGGAAAATGGATATCAATTATACATAATCTAAGAAGCCTCTGCATAATAATCAGGCCCAGTAGGGGCTTTGGGGCAGCTTCGTTATTCTCTTGTAAACACAAGAGCCCAGATAGACATGTCAGTCAGGAGTAGCGGCTGCAATTCTTCCTTTTTAACACCTTCACATTCTATTGCTTCAATATGCAAACAAGGCTGTTTAGCTGAGGGTTGAGGCTGTGCTAATGAGCTCCCTGCACTAACCCTGAAGTAAAAAGGTTCTGTTTCACAGCTGCTCAGAGACTAGCTCCTCTGGGCATGCTCAGGTATTGGAAAATAATTCCTTTTAAACAGAGAAACGCCAATCAGGATTTCTTGCATACTCTTCTCTTTTCTCAGCGTGCTAATGCAATTACCTCATAACTTGTGAACTTTTTATGGTAGTGGAAAAATGTTTTGTCTTTGAAATATGTATTTTTGTCACCAAAAAGAAGAGAGAACTTGGAAAATTGAGCAGATGTAAAAATCATAACCTTCCTTAATTCCTGGAGGACCATAACTCAAGGCTAATTTTCACATTTCCTTCTTAAAGGTGGACAGTCTTTTCATCCCTCCCCTCCATGCATTCTTCAATTTCTAGGATAATTTCCATTTCCTTTTAGCTGGTCCATGTCTTAAGTGACGGAGGAGGCTCCTAGCGCAGTGCT
>NW_010248203.1:0-23107 GCF_000690775.1 Eurypyga helias | reverse complement strand
ATTCCTGCTCAGCACTGAAAAGGCCAACTTCTGTTAGTTTAGGACCTTGACTCTGTCCTAAAGCTAGGTTTCGGGGCATTGCTGAACTTAACCAACTGCATAATTGCCTTGGTAAAACCACACAGACCCCATGATAATCCTTTACGGATGAGCCGACATTTACAGCGATATGAAAGATGATGATCCCTCGAATATCCAATTATTCTTATGAATAAAGTAGCTTTCTGCCTGGAACAGTGTGAAATCCCCGCTGGGTTAATTTAGTGTCTGATAGAAATCATTGGGGTTTTCTGTTTAAAACAGGGCAGCGTATGATATCTTATACAACTCTATGAAATGCTCCCTGTCTTCATTCATTCATTCACTCTTCCCCAGGATCATGCCTTCTAGCAACATGACACAGGAGAGAAGACCTATAGACAGGGCCACAAAAATGTCTGTCAAGTGCATGTTGCAACTATCTCAAACTGTAACACGTTCCTATGAAGAGAGACAGCACATTTTAAACTGTTTAGCAGTCAAATATTGTGATCTACTCTTTTTCACTTTGTTATCGGTTGGATTTCTAGTGGCTGTCTCCATGCATGACAATCCATATTACTGAGCCAGTGGGAAAGTCTTAGCTTTGTAATATTTCAGCACTTAAATTATTTATTATGTTAGCTTTATGCCATATTAAACCCCTGCTTAGACAGGTAGAGCTAACTCCCTTCTGCCTTGCTGAAGCTCATTAAATGGCCATCATAACTGGACAGACTTAATTGTGCTACATCCAGATAATTCTGTCATTTGGATTCAAATCCAAGGCAAATGGCCTACCCAGAAATCTCACTTACTTGACTGTGACTGGCAAATGATTAAAGTATCCTGTAAGCAGTTTACTTATGGCACGTTAGTGAAAATTTACAAGTAAAATTAAGAAAGTGAAAGAAGATGTCTTTGCTTGTTTCAGAGTGTTTTTAAATGATACCATCCCATATTAGTACTAGTATCCCCAGCTAGCAGAAAACTCATTTATTCATCTATTTTAAGGTATTTTAAAAATAATAGTTGCCAGTGGTTACATTTATCTGTAGTTTTGAATTCAAATTTTCCAGTTCAGAGAATAAGTGACTGAAAAAAATATCTGCTTTCCATTCCGGTCAGCTTTCCATATGTCAGTTTCCAATTCTTCAGCTCACTTTGCATGGTCGAAATGATGAGCTTTTAAGCATTGTTATTATGAAATTATTCTATTGCCTTATAGATCTCAGTGCAGAAGAATGCTGAGATAATTAAAATATTTTTCTGGCACTCAGAACCCTCTCTTCTTCTGAAAAATGCCTATGTCATTTTAGACAAGTCACTTGGCACTAAGGTTTTATGAAAGACATTTAGGAATTTAGGTACTTTTGCAAAAACTCTCTAGGCCTTTCCTCTTTATGCAGTCATTAGCCCTTATATCTGTATTACAGGTGTTGCAAGGGTCTGTAACTCGGAGGAGTGCCCATCTCCAGCATATGTGGAAAGTTTTGGCACTGAAAACATCACTTTCCTTCATTTTGTATTTTGCATTGTTTTTTATACTTGAAGCAATTACAACAAGAATGCCTTATGCTGTGGCTATGTAGTAAAAAAATTCCTCAGGAGTAAAAATTCCATTCTGTTGATTTTCTACCAGCCATCTATCAGGTAAGAACTTCAGTAGCATCCAATAGAGGTGAGATTAATCTCATATAAGTATGAAATTATGAAATCTTTTCACTGCATTCATATAAAGTTTGCCATTGACATTTTGGTTCCTACAAGAGGTACCACAGGGTTATGACACCAAAGCAGAGAAAAATGCCTTAAATATAGTAAGTTAACTGTACTGTATGATGGGGAGATTACGCAGTGTTTTTATATTTGTTTTTTATACTTGAAAGAAAAGAATATTGAGCCATGCAAAGATGCTCCTGCAATACTGTTTTTTTCCCTCGTGTCATCAAAATACTGGTACTTCTTAGTTCGTTCTATTTAAAAATACCTAATATTATGATGCAATGTAGTGATGTTCAACCAGTGGATTTATAGAGTACCAAATCCGCATAATTTTTATCAGCTCACAGAATAATTTCCTAATTCTCTAGGATTTTGCAGAAGGTTTGTAAGATCTCATCATGCAATCTGCTTTTTTTGAAAGACTAAACATAAAAAATAAAAGACAATAGAATACATTTAATCACTTGGGGTGCCTTTCTCTTCCTTCTAATCACATTTAAAACTATTTCTATATATTTATTCCTTTAATTTAATGCACGCAGCTGTTAGCACATCATGGGCGATGATTACTAACTGGATACTGATTTGTGGTCTTTAATTTATTGTTGTTTGTATAACACAATAATAAAAAAAAGATCTTACGCAAATATTGCTATAGAAAATACCCTACTTCCAATGGGACTGGACTATTAGATGCAAGAAATTCAAGCTAGATGGACTAGTAGTCTCCTAGGAAATGCCAGGTCTGTTGTACAATTCTGGGATGTGGTATAGATACTTAATGTGAAAGAACTAGAGTGTACAGCTTGTCACAAGTCAGGGCTACCAGCCATGAACTCGTTTGTGAAGTGGGTATATATGAAATGAGGTTTTTTATTCTATTCCCTTGAATATACCTGAAACAGTTGATCCTGTTCGGATTTGCTTGAGAACCATACAAAGGGTTGTCCACCCTGGCTTTGGAAATGGCATGATCCTGCGGTATGCATTTGAAAACAAAATATTCTGATAGCGGAATCATCAGATTTCACTAGGGAAATAAGCAGAACCCCCATCAGTAAGACAGGAACAAGGGAAACAATGTAGCGAAGAGGGCTTTGGGGCAAACACGGTGGCTGCCTACAGTTGGGCTGGGGATGGAGATGGACCTGGCCATGATACACATCAATATGCATCACCTGTTTCACTGGTGGGAGACAGATACTGGATGCATTACCCTCTGGTGGGATCCTGACAAGTCTAATACTGGCTTTGTTGTAATACATGCTTTAAGATAACTTACTTATTATTATTAATTTCCTTCTATTGAAAGAAAAACAATTTGGTTCCTTGTTGGTTTCATTAAATATTCTCAGTGTATGAATGTTTTCGAATTAAACACTGACTCCATAAAATCATCCCAGGTACTGTCTTAGCTTCAGGTCATTAATTCTATTTTTTTTAAGTATTAATGTACATGAAGGAACTTTGTTCTTTGTCTCTGTCTACCAAAGTGCCTGAAGTGAACTTTTTTTCCCTCTACTCCCTCTAAATTACTAATTAGTACAATGTACCTCAGAGATGAGAGTCTTCGTGATTGGCAAAACTTGTGTTTTCAACAAGTTTATTAAGACAGTAGTTTGTGCTCTTGATGACAGATTTAAGGAAGAAAATATTCCTTTTTTTTTTTTTTTTTTTTTTTTCCCTTGAGCGGTATCAGAGTGAAGCAGAGTGAAGTTGATTAAAACAGACACAGTGTAATCAAAATTGTACAATAGCTTAACCTTAATACAATAATGGAGACATCCCCCTGTGCCAAAGAAAAACATTACCTTCTCATGGAAAAGTGTTATTGACATGCGCCTGTTGGAAAGTCTTAGGTTCAGACTGGAGATGTTTTAGCTTTTGGTGCCAAACCCATGACTGGTGAAGTTGTGTAGGAAAGATGATACTCCTCCACCACTTTGGTTTCTTCCCAGCACAGTGAGGAGAAACAGGAAAACCAGGACTGAGACAGTAGCCTTGGACTGTTAATAGTGTTCTTGGAATGCTCAAGTTCAGCATGTCTGTCTTGGGGTAGACTGGCTGAGGAATTAAAGCAGTGATTCCCAGTGCACTTCTTAAAAGCAGAAATGCTTATTCAAGCATTTGAAAAAGGGGAAGGTAGTAGTATTAGAAATATACCTTCCCAGTTCTCTCATGCTCCCCTTAAAACACATAGTGGAGATTGAGCTGATAGCCAGGGTATTTGAACATGTAGTGACCTTAAGAGAACAGTTGTAATGTAAAATACAGGCTAGCCATAGAGAAGGCAGATTAGGAATTAAGGATAACATATTCCTTTAAAAAAAAAATCAGGTGCTGAATATTTAGTAATATGATAAAGAGAATGACACGATGAAAAAACTATGACTAAAGAGACAAACTTATCTATCTTATGAGTATTATTGTACATAATATCTTTTTAATCATACGCTTTTGTTTGGCGTGAAAACATTAATGAGATATCTCATAACTTCACAGTAGAATTATAATTTGTACTTATATCAAATAGCTATTGCAGCACAGCAATAAAAAAGGTTCTGAAATAAATTTTACGATATGTTGGCCTTATAATTCAGGAAAAATAAAATCTTTATTTTTCTTCATGGATAATATTTCCCAACAAAGTCGAAGAAAGAACTTACATAAATTCAGAATGTAAACTATTTGGTATATAATGATCACAGAATGCTAGAGGTTGGAGGGACCTTGGAGGTCATCTAGCCTAACCCCCTTGCCAAAGCAGGTTCACCATGATGAAAAAATATTTACAGATGGTGATACATGGAGCAACACGAGCACATAAACAGATAAAAATAGATATTGTTACCGTCCCCAAGTTACATACAAGGAGCTCTGACCAAGGAATTACATAAATTAAAAAATATTATTTGACAAGTCATCGTGTATATTGAAGAAGGGCTGAAAGCTAGGGGAAGAAATTCTGGCTATGCTGAGTATCAGAAGAACTATCAGTGCTTTCAGTCTTTACCTGAAAAGACTTTCCCTAGGCTGTGCTTTAAATGGTTTGTCTTCTCCTTTGTCTTCCTCGTTTAGCTTAGTTTTATCCATCATTTCCCTAGTAAGCCAGGGGAGCTGTGAAGGATAGTAGATGCTAAGAAAACTATATACTTTGTGATCACAGACTGTATTTCAGATATGGAAACCTTCTCCTTACATTCGATCACCATTGTTCTTAACACCCTAAGGATGCACACAACAGTTAAGTTGGAGAGTGTTTTAAGCCCATCGTGAACCAGCATTTTCACACATAGAACAATAACATATATTCCCCAACGGCTATATTAATTTTAGAAAGCTCTTTAGAAAAAAATGTCGCTTTGGGGCCATAAAATAGGTATCGCATTGGTGTTTGTATCTTTAGTAAGTCATTTATTTAAATAAGAATACTGAAGGTCTTCTCTTTAGTGGCCCTTTCATACTGCCACTTTTAAAAATGATGACATGATGGGTTACACAAGCTCTCTCAGTTTTTATTATTCTAAGATTATTTTATTATGGGTGATCTGCCTCCAGCACTGGCCATAGCCACTAGGATACCTTATGTTAACATCTCCCAAGGCCTCCAGGGGAGGGTCTTGAGAAATGTCTTAATTTTTTTTACAGTTCTTATCTCCCCCTCCTTCCCTGCTTTCAAGCCAGTGACAGGTTGCATCACAAAGTGAGGTTGTGCTGTAGCCCTCCTGGGGATTAATGCTGGAAAAGAAGAGAAAATAAAAAGATGGTGGTTTCTCAGGCTATTTCACAATTCTGATCTACACTGCAGTGATTTTTGATTAACTTTTCAGTGGTTTGACTGTATGCAGAAAGAAGATGATAGGGAAGCAGTGAGCGATGGGAGGAGAGGAAGGCCATGGGCACAATTTCCTGAGCCCTTTAAAACTGCAGGATTACCCTTCTGCACACTCATTCCCATCTACCTCCTCAAATCTCAGTGTTTCAGTTCAGAAGCTCCCACCAAGAATCTCACTGCATCTCTGAGACCCTCTCTGGCACAGTCCATCTTACTGACACTGTAAAATGAAACTTGCCTACAAGGCTGCAGCGCTTTGAGCTAAGTCTGGGTCATAGTATGTTACCTCCGAAACTGTTGTCCCAGTCAGCAAATTTGTATGAGGTTCTACAATGGTCCAAGGCTAGATCTGAAGATCAAAGACACATACACCTGCAGCTGTTCTCTTGCCCAATCCTATGCGCCATCCAGTACTGCCAATCCTGCAATTGTGTTGTTAAAAACAGGGAAGAAATCTGGGGGTTTATTTCTTACAAATTTCTTCAAGTAAATTTCTTGGCATTAGATCATTCAAGTTAGATCATTTGAACTCTCTAGCCTTCATTTTACATTTCAAAACTGTACCCTGTGGAGACCTATTTTTCTACACATGGATGTATGGATACTGGCTATGAGGGAAGACTGATGTACTTCCAAGTGCCAAGAGGGAAGGTGTTGGAAAACTAATAGACTGCAGAATTGAATTAAGAGCCACACCTGCACTCTACACAGTGGGTGACTATAGTGGGAAGAATGTCCCCCAGACCACGTGACAGATATGAGGCACAAGGGCTCTGTGATAATAGTTTTTATCTCTGATGCTTCCCAAAATTTGCTAGACCCACCAGAAAGATGCTTTCCACCTGCAGAAAGTCAGCCTGCTTGCCTAAATAAAATATTTAGCATGAGCTTTTCAGGGAATTTCTCCTTTCCTTTGGCTCCATATGCAGAGTTACTGGACAGAAGGATGAAGTAGGGTGATTTGGAGGAGAAGGGTTGTTAAAGAAGCAGAAGTCATGAAGAAATCAGAATTATCCATGCTCTAAGCTGTCTTTATGATGTATCTCTGTATTTTTGGCAGTTTGCTTAATTTCCATGGCTATGCCGATTAGAGCTGTAGGGATATGAGTTGAACTCTGCCCTCTGGCCTTGGGGCTTTTGAGCTCTCCCTGGGCTGTTTCATTACTAGTGTTAATGTCACATTTTTCATTTGACTCACCTGGGAGGTTGTCTTCTCATCTCTTGGAGGTGATGTGAGAGTCTTTGGTCAGGTGTGGCTTTAATGCCCCCTTAGCACTGGTGTAAGCTCCGGTATAATGCTGTGTGGTTTTAGCCACAGTTTTGAGCCATATTTGGAAACCTTTACTGGCACTTGAAACTGAGGACACCTCTGGAAGTTTGTTCATGCATGTCACAATATTTCTGCATGGAAATGTGATGAAGCTTTAAGCCTTAAGGGCTTCAGCACGTAACTCCTGCTCCTGTTTATCAGTCCCTTAATTATGAATGTTAAGATGGCTTCCCAAAGGCCTCCTGATGAAGCAGGATGAGGGATCATTAATTGCTGCAGTCCTGGACTTAATTGCCAGGTTATCTAAGCCAGGTTGGCTTTTTCAGATGGTCTTGAAAAAGCCAGCCACATACTTTATCCTAACTGAAATGTTTCTTTAAAAGCAGCAGTGGGCTTGGAGAACATGACTCTGTCTGAGATCATAGGAAAAACAGATAAGTGAAGAAGAAATGTGAGATCACCCTGCTTGTGGCTAAGCTGATTTGAAAATTAAGATCTGTTTATGAATTGTACTGTTTCTTGTGCTGTTAAAGTAGACATAATTAGAAATTTTGGAAGCACAGCTTTCTCAACATTGCAGTAAGGATTAACTTTCTGTGTGTACAGTATCAGTCATAATAAATTCTTATCACAGATTCATATAACTCTCACACTTGCCACTCACTTCTGCAGCCTTTGAGAAAAAACTCTGTTTCCTGAAAATACAGGAACAATGCTGGGAGGGTGAAGGTTCTTTTCTGTTTTGTTGTTACCATGTGGATTTGGGTAGAAAGGGGGAAAGAATGGATTCAGTAGTCAAATGTAGGATTTGACTGTGTACAGAGCCTTACTCTCAACTCACATAAGCCCTTTTGAAATACCATGCTTTGTCCTCACTAAAAGGAAAAGCTGTTCCTTCATGTGTTAGTTAACAAAGGTTAAGCAAAGCATATTACAATCTGAATTATACAGGGCTGTTGCAGCTTGCTTAAGTGTTAGGAGGTCAAAGAGAACACTGCATCCTTGATAATGTTTTAGTTTGACCTGCTAACAAATGTTAATACATCTGTCTTATTCAATGTGCTTTTGTGTGTGAATGTGCATGTATTTAAGGACTAGAAATGTTATATGTTAAAGTTCTTCAGAATTCAGCAAGTGTCATTTAAATGAACAGCAATAAATCAGTGAGTAACCAGACTATACTACACATCCCCCACAGAGCACACGATGTTGTGCAAAGAAAGACTATGGGCAATATTTCTGCAAATTTACTTCCATTTTTTTAAGCATTTCTCTACATAAATCCATTCAAAACTAGACAACACTATGAATTAACAATTGGCTGGATTCACCAAAATGTTCATAACAAGCAATAATTTTTTATTCAGAGGAAAGTTGGCAAATAAATGACAGCCCTACAATTTTCACAGTATCATAGAATTTTTTTTTCTATTAGCAAATATTCAAAGTGAATCTTATTGTCTCAAGTACTTTTAAATATTTTTACAGAAAAGGATAGGCAATAAATATTAAATTTATTAGTTTCTTGTGAGCAAATATTTATCTGTTACCCCTTAGCTGTATGTTACTATTGCACTAGAAGTGGTTCCTGACCCAACTGTACTACACGCTCTGCAAAGACTTAGAAGGAAGAAAATCCTTCACTACATGACTCACAGCTTTTAAGTACAAGACAGACACAACTGTCTATTGCAACCAGAGGAAGCACAAAGAAACAGTGAGGCAATGCAGAGCTGCATGTGTGGCAGTGATCTTGGGGCACTGGCTGCCTAGCCAATGTCAGGGAATTGAAATATAAAAATGCTTGTTTATGAATTTAAGATGTGGACAACATTTTGCTAGTCCTTGAGAACCAGCAGGAGCAGGGTCTTGAAGGCAAAGGTGAGGAGTTCATGGTTGATAAGACAGAAAGTGGGAGTGCTGGAGGTACACACAGAAAGGAGCAAGGTGTTAAAAGCAAATAGTCCAGGAAATGGTTGCAAGGCTGGGTGCATATGAAATATCTCAAGCAGGTATAATGAGATGAGATTAATGAGTGTTCTAGCAGTATCCCAGTATTGTAACTTTGGTCTGTGATGTCTTTTTCCATGCCAAATTCATCACCTCTCAATGCCCTTTTCTCCAGAGGGATTGTCTTTACAATGCAGAAGATAACAAAGGTCCTCTGAAAGAGGGAAATACATTGCTTTAGCCACTATAGAGGGCAATCACTGCACACCACAAGAACATATAGTAAAATGTAGGAGGGAAAAGGAAAATTAAAGGATTACAGCTGTAAACTGAAACAACTCTTTTTGAGGCACCCTGCTGTTTTGTATTTTGTTTTGGTTTATTTTTTTTGTCTTTGCTCCTCTTATTTTACAGATTACAGATCTTTTCAACTTTTTATTAACAGGCAGACTATCTTACTGTGTTGCCTACAAATTCTTACTTGCATAGATTTGTAAGTAAAAAAAAGTCTATATTTGTTAAAACGTGCTATTCTCCATTTAACTAAGGAGATAAAAAGTCGCAACAGTGCTATGATGTTTTATTAAAATAGAAAAAAGAGCAAGCTATCAGCACAAGCCAATTAAATAACACTTCTTGTCTTCAGATTAGCCTACACACAGATTTATATTTACATTTATATTTTATTTGGAAAAAAATCAGTCTTTACCCAATATAATCAGACGTGATATTCCAGAAAGATTATCTGTCCACTGTTGCTGGAAGTACAGCAACAAAAAAAAAACCCATTAAAAAACCCCCCAAACAGTCCCACACATCAGACATTTTAGAAACCAGCAACACATCAGCACAATATGTCCATAGAATTTCACAGTTCACAAACCCGAAAATATGTAAGAGTGAGCACTTACTGACATGTGGGGAGTGGAGGTGACCACTTCAGCCATTCTTGCGTTCCTTAACTTCGCTGATGCTGGACCTGTCATGCACATAAGAATCCTTTCTGAATGGGTGAATTGTCTAATAGTTCATCAATGCCCAGGGCCTGTTTCATTTTTCAAGAATTGTCTCTACCTAAATAGGAATAGCATGCTGTGCAATAGGACTCAGGCCTGTGGATGGCATTTACAATGGGCCCTATTCTGAGTAGGAATTGAACCAGATGGCCTTTGAAGTTTTTTTCCCAACTTATTTTTCTATAACCATGTATTATCTATGGCAATATGTTACCATTAGCACTCCAAATGAAACACTATAATGTTATTGCTTGGAAGACACTGAAATCTTTAGTGTATCTCTCTTTCCACGTTAACCATCATAGGCTGTGGCAGGAAAAAACATTCAGGGTATTCCAGAATAGCAGTTTACTCCTGCAGTAGGTAAAAGAAGGTGTAGCATATTCTTAATATATTAACATATGTGTATATTAATATCATAGAGTTATAACCATAACATGTTCCTACAGTATGTGAACAAAATATGTAAATTGTTGAATCTTTGTGCATGTGATTTTTGTATTGTCATAGGTAAACTTGACTATGTTCAAGATGCTTTTCAGAACTGCACAGTTAACACCTGTGCAGTTAATATACGTGTTGATCTCTTTCTGCTAGAGATAAAGGAACGGGTAAGTCAGAAGCTGGGAATCCCATTGTCTTAAATCATATTTTTTCCCAACCACGTTGAGTGTGTTTGATTTCATAGGAGGTTCACACCAGTAGATGGAAGATTTTCTGTAAATTTCAAACTACTTACCCATGCCTGAGAAGTGTGGGGAAATTTTGCTCAGCAGGAGTAGAGTCTGATAGGTGCATCCTCCACCATATGTCATGGTACCTGATAGTTGAGACAAGCTGTTTTTATTGGTCTCATGTGAACAGTTGGGTGCCACAGCATGACACTTCTTTTATGAAATGCTGTTTGCTTTTGTGCTTGCGCAAACAACAGGCCCTCAATCAAATAATTTACTGTATCATTCAGATGTGATTATCCCAACACATTGTTGGCCAATGCTTTTGTTTATTCCTAGTGTCTGAAAATTCTGCCAGCCTGTCCCTGAAAAATTGGCCTATATAGGAAGTAGTTGGAACTCACCAGGGGCACACCATATATCAGTTTAATAGACTGTCCACAAATATAAATGGAGAGAAATTAGCAGTATAAAGGACTGGCAAAGCTGCACTCAGCGGTGCACAAAATAACTTCCACTGGCAAGACTCTTAATTGTTCCACAGTGAAACTAAAACCAAATACTGGACTTGAAATACTCCTGATTTGGTGGGAATCTGAAAGACAAAGCCAAGAATTAGTGAGAACAGGGTGGAAATGAATAACTGGTGGTTGGTGTCATCAGAAACATGGTCAGGAGTGTTGAGCATATCCATACTTCAATACTTGTGCTGCTGAGGAGCAATAACTATTTTCAGAATGAAGACACAACCTGACTGGAGAAATGAGAGTGAATAACTGGAAAGAGAGCATTGTCAAAGATAATGTAATTGATAGACCTGAAAGATGTGGTGAAAGAGTATGCGGTTCCCAGTGACAGAAAAGGTGTAAAAATGTGAATTGTTTTCTAACTATGTTGCATTTAACCTTGTAACTCTTTCACTTTGTGATTCTTTCAACTTAATATTACTTATCAGAAGGAAATAAAAGTCCATGAACTTAAGTTTTGTTTTCTAAAACTACACTGGCTTAATACAATATTACTTACACTGAATTCTAGCACATGGTATCATAAGTCTCCACATTCTTACTTTTATGCCATCAGTTCCATATTGTTATAATTATTGTATCAAAGAAGAACAGAAAATATTAAAGCTTGTAGAGAGACATCCCATGTTCTAATAAACTTTAATGTAGGTTTCATCAAAATACTTTCATAGCTGTGAACAGGGTTTTTGAGGAAGAAAGTTCTTTGAGAAGGATCTAAAATCATCATTGTGAAGGATTTGTACCCAGAGCAATAGAGTTTTTTCTGGTTGTAAGTTGTACGTATTTTTAATTTACATGTATTTATTGTTCTTCTTATAAATAATCACATCATGGAAGTATTACTTCAAAATTTCTTACCTCAGCCCAGATCTAACAAGTTCCTAAGTTCTGTAGTTTTCTCCTTTATTCAGAAATCTGATATGATGAGGGAGGAGTTTATAAAAATTGTCTTACTCTGTATTCTGGAAAAATTGCCTGTCTCCTAGGAGTTCACTCTTGAGGAATCATGTAATCTGAGAAACTGACCTGGCATGAAGGTCTGATTTTTTTTGTTCTTTAAAAATTTTAATTGACCTCATTTTTAAAAGCACGCTATTTAAGGATAAAAAAAGAAAAAAAAATTACAAAAGCGGATTTTTTAAATGCTTGTGTATATTCCTATTTGGGTTTCATTCACAATAGCTTTCCTTGTGTAGCTGAAATCATCTTCTCTGAAGACAAAACCTTACAGCGAATAATAGAGCATAGATTTGTTGATAGCTTGAATCAACTCATGAATTAATACCTCTCCATTACATTTATGGAGTACAGTAAAACGTGTTATCTGGGTAGTTAATCAACCTAAGCCATTAGTGATGGAATACTTTGAAATGTATACCACCTGTTGAGAACTATGTATCTTAAGAAATACCTTATGCTGCAGTATGTTTATGCATATGGAAGAATGCATTAAAAAAAATCTCTTTTAGTGAATCAAGATCTTTCATTTTGATTTTGATGTCTTTCTTTTATGCTATAGTTTCTTTTTGAATGTATTAAATAGAAAGTAAATACAAAATAATATAACATCCCTATAGTGTTGGTACAATTTGGTATTACTGAACCATATTTGCTTGGATATTTTGCTGAAACAAAATGCTACCTAAATTAACACATTCCTGAGGAAAGTTTGTTTTTCAGCAGTAGTATTTTCTGAGGATGTCAATATAGTCAGAAATCTTTTGAATTGACTAGTAAATTAGTTATCTAGGATCACTTATTTATGAAACCTCTTTCGGTTTCAAAGTGAGTCAGATATTTTGGTGGTCATAAATGGTGAAACCAGTAAGAATGAAACATTTGAAAGAAAGGATAGAGCTGAGGGTTTTTAATCACTATGTCTTTAACAAAAGAGGCTACTTTTGAATTTTCCAGCATAGTATAATTTTGATTCACAAACAGGTTCTTTTTTGGGAGATCAACAACCTGATTCTCAGCAAAAGTAAATCAGTATTGTCTAACTGACTTCCATGAAATTGTATCACTGCAAGCCAGCTATGAATCTGGTACATCTCTTCCATTAGAATTAATGGAAGAAAGATGTGTCCAAATGACCTAGAATACTTTGAATATATATTTTCTTGAATTGTGTCAAAACAATGCTTTTAATAGTATATATCTTTTTATAGGTTGTGTGTGAGTATTAAATGTGTTGAATGGCCTAAATGTAAAGTGTGATTGATTATTTCCATATGAGCCCGGTCTCTTTTCAGTTAATTGGTTAAGATATATTAAAACACTGTTTTTATCAAGGACTTGACTTTCTCTTGAAAACTGTATTTTGATATGACGGTGAGAATGAACATAGTAGAAATAAGGAAGTTAATCAACCTGAGCCAAAAGTCACAGTTCATATGAGCTTAGGACTCTGCACTCTTGAAAAAATAAAATAAAAATAATATATTAACATCTCTGGTGTTAAAAACTAGTGTGAAACAAACAATTTTTTACAATCTTTTCTTTTATTATTTACTGGTTTTACATTTCACAAAGTGCAAATAAAATGATTCGTTTTTCCATCAGCTTTATAAAGGTAGAACCTAGAAAGTGTGCTTGTGTTAGGTAGTCCTTTACTCCATGGGTGTGCTATGAGTAAGCCTGCCAAATCTTGTCTTGTATCTCTGGGCATTTCTGAGGAATTTTCTGTTTTCCTAATCCTTTTCAGAGAAATTAGAAGGCAGCATGATATACTTCTATCATATGAATTTTCAAAAACTAGGTCTAAAGAATATATTTTCTTCAGATTCGATTCAGATACTAGAGAAAATGAAGAGTGTGGCTTGTCCAGTTATTAGAATAACATGTGGATTGAAGTGACTCTTTATCATGGGACAATCCAATACATGTTGCATGAGGTAAGACTGTTATTAGCCATTGTGATGCAGATAATACTGGCTTACATGACAAAGTAAGGGAATTGGGATATTACAAAAGAGTTTGTGGCTTTCACATTTTAGAACTTTTCTCCATGAATGTGGTCTGAACTCTTGCAAATGTTTCTTCTTCCTATCCTTGGTTGTCAGACTTCTGGCACAGTGTATTGTGGATTATTTCCATAAAGATATTCCTGTTGTCTCTCAAAAATGCATTTTGTGTATTGTTTTGGATGCCTTTTAGACTAAGTTCATTCCCTTTGCTTTTGTATGTTCATAAGATTTATTGCTCTTCACGCAATGTGAAACTGCTTTCTGGTGGAGATGGATGGCAATTGTAAAAGGTTTGGGCCCTCTGGAGGGTTATCTGCTAACCTAAATATTGATCTTTCTTTCAGATTTTATCACCCCCCCATTTTGAGATGTCCAGAGTTATAAAACTCCCTTAATTTTGCTGGGAGCCAGACAGAAGGTCAGAGTGTACTCCATGTGGAGCAATTTCTGGAGTGATAGTTTTTATGGAATCCATAGCCCTTTCTGTGCAGAGTTCATGAACTGAGATCCAACAGAAGCATGAGTTTATGTTCTAAATAGTGGCACTGATTAGCCTGCAAGAACATTTCTATGGAAAAACAGTGATGAAAACATACATATTTTCCACCAAAGCTTTCTTTATTTGATATTCATACTTAAGAGTATAGTGCTCGCTAGGGAGTACTTGCATGTGTATGCAAAATGGGAATGCTGGAACGTTTCTATCAATATCAAAAGAAGCTAGTCTGACCCTGTCGACCGCATGGGCCTGGGAGTGATCTCTTAGCAAATTCATTGGATCTGTACATTATACGTTGTCCGTCACGTTTTCTATGATTAACTTCATGTCTGTAGAATTTGCTGATCCTGCAGATCTCAAGAAGGGTGCATGTTGCTGGAGTTTGAACCCAGGTAGAATCTTCTGACACGGGTGGGTTTTGTAGGTACTTGTGTGGAGCTTAGTGAGAGGAGCACGAGCTGCAGAAGGGTTTGGGGACAGCACGAAGACATCAGTTTGTGAGCATATGATAAATTTACAAAGTTTAATCTCTTAATGAAGAGAGAACTGCATGTTTAGAAGTGGGGTGTTCACAGTGGCTAATTTAGCCTTGGGTTTTTTTGGGTGTTTTTTTTTTTGGTCCAAAGCTGTCTCTGTGCTTGGTAACAGGAGAGGCTCCAGCAGAGGGTATTTCAAAGCAGCAGCCAGGAGAGGTTGCATAAAGAGGTTAGCCCCTGAGGCCAAAGATGGCCTTTGTAAATACCCTCCACTACAGCTTTCATATTTTTAGTCAAACCTGTGGTGTACAAAACTGCATTCATTTGCTTTGGGAGCTGACTAGACATGTTGCACAAGCAAGACGTGTGTACCCAATTAACATGTTTGTATCTGAGAGACGGTGTATTATAGTGAAAGGCTAAGAGACTCCCATGTATCGCATAATTAAAGAACCATAAAAATGAGCAAATGAAAAGGTAGTCTGAAAGAATGTCATAATATTTGAATGCTGTTATTTTTTAAAATTAAAAATGCAGGAAAATGTTAGGTCTTTTTATTTCTCAGAAAGTATTATAATTCAAAGGAAGAAAATTTGTGGGCCTAAATAAGTCAACTGTCATCTTCGTAATTATGCATTCTTATTTGTGCTTTGGCTGTAGTTTTAGCTGAGAAAATCTGGGAAGCTGAAGTGTTTTCTCTAGCACTGATATGTCTGAATCTGTAAGGAATGGCCTGACACTTACCACTTCTCTGTATCTCCAGGCAATTTGGAGCTTTCTCTTTTATGATTTACATGTAGCATAAGCAATCATATCCCAGGGTTTTAAGGAATTTCCAGGGACTCTACATTCCTGTGTTGCACTGAGGTTTGCATGCAGTGGCTACTTAGCTCTGTCAGCCACTCAGGGGGTCACTTCCTTGGGAAAGAAGGAATGTTAACTTCTGGTCCCTCTTCCCAACATTGTGGGTTACTTTGTCTTTTCCTTCGTGGCTAGAAAACAACATTTTCTCAGACCCCTGCAAGTCATGCAGAGGGAACTAGCAGATTGTTGTGGGTTTGGGAACCAGGAGGACTTGCTCCATCCCAGTCATCACTCTTTGCAGAAGCTGCAGCAGAAGACTTATGTTAACAGAGGTACTTCTGAGTGGGGCAGCCTGGGGACATCTTACTGAACCCACAGCATATCACATGCTCCTAGCAAGAAATATAAAATAAAAGGTCAGGTTAAAGTTGTTTTTATACAGCAGATGATTCTAAAGCTTGTTAACAGTAATGTTACTCATGGCTAATTTTTTACATATGAGCAAGGGCTTCTGAACTCTTATAAAGTTCATTTGTTTAATGATATACTTTTTTTTTTCTTGAATATAGTTTTTAATTTTGGCACGAAAGAATACTGACCTTATCTGTAATGTATGTGCTCTTTTCCATCCTCCTGTGTCGTCATTAGGGAGTTTTCTGGCTATTTGTGTTTTTTCACATCTGTCTGATACATTAGAGATTCCTGTATAAAATGCAGCACCCAGCACCATTCTTTGAATCTGTGGCACTTTCTTGGGGCAACTTGGATCTGCAAAGCAACAGTCTTCATTCCTGATTTTTTTCCTCAGTTGCAGTGCATACATGGCATTTGCAGACAAACCAGTCCTATTTTATTTTTATATCAGGGGACAGATTTCCACCAGTTATTTTCATGTTAAACAGTTTAACCAGTTATTTTTGTACATGACATCCTTGCAAATACTCTTCACATTTACTTAGCCACATGTTGACAATTCTAAAGACAAGAAAATCTCTCTGAACACAAACAAAATGGGAAATCTGACATCTCTAAAACTTCATACTTCAGGGTTGAGAAATATCAGTGTGGTTTTTTCCATTCATTTTGCAGCATTTTAAATTCTGTGTTTATACTAGAATAGAAACATCTTCCGAAAAGCAAAGCAGAATATCTGTAACTAGTTCTATCATATATACTTGACCAAAAGGGATGCCATATACATATTTTGCCTATCTCATTATATAAAATTATTGTGATATCAAAGTTTTGCCATATTTCAGAATACGGTTGTTTGGCATATTTTAAACACCTGTGAAACCACCCCATGCAAGTAAATACATCCATGTCATAATATTATAATACAACTCAATGAAGCTATGAATACACAGGAAAGGTATTATGTGATATTTAATCAATAAGAAACATGAAGATCATATAAAAAAAAGCTAGGACAAATTTATTTGTGATATGTCAACAGTGTCTATAGCTTTTTGGCACTGACAATATGTTTCAGCTTAACTTCTGTAAGCAAACTCCAGAAAATTTCCAATTTTAGGGGAGTGTCTTTGAGCAGTTCAGACAATGACTTGTTTAAATAGAGTTGATCATATTTTTTCACTAGGAAACTAGGTTAAGGGAAAAGTAATAGGTATTTTCCAAATACATAAAAACCTTTTTAAATATTACTACTTTAAAATATATTTTAAATTAAAAAAAAACCCCTCTAAAATTATGAAGCATTCCCCTCTCAAGGTTTACAGTAGTAGGGGAACATGTAACAGAATGGAATGGTAGGAACTAAAATGCAGCAGAAAGGGTTTCTTCATGTGTTATTTCCTGAGAAGAAATCAGTGAATATTACTGATATAAAATTTTTCAATATTTTTTTTGGGAAACTGATGTTTATGTCTTCTGTATTAGCAGTAACAGCTAACATAAGTGCTAGGTGACATCCTGACAACAGAGAAGTCAATGGGATGATTGTCCAAATTTCCTTCACGTGTTCAAACTTCAGTTCTAATCCTATTTAGGTCGGTCTTGCCTCTCCAAAAGTCCTTTCAAGTTGATGTTTTCCATCACTAGTGAGTCTGTTTTGAATTTTCATAAAACATTATAAGGGCTACTTATGTTATGACAGTGTGAGGGAAATATGGTCCTTTTGATATGATTTAAAAATAAATCTTCAAATGAATAAAAAATGTGCCTGATGCCAACTTCTAGCTTGGCTTATTTCATTGTCCTTGCAGAAGGAAGTAAAGTAGCTCAAGTTGAAATTAAGTTATTCTGTATTACCTATACAAATATGGGAATGAATGAATATTACATGAAAATGTAGGTGATTTGCCAAAGGCCTCGCACAAACCTGTAGGACACAGAAAATTAACTTAACTCCTGAGCTGTTAAGTACTTCAGTGGTCTTTGGACTACTTTGTCTTGATTTCAGGTTTCTTATGCAAAAAGTAGATTGGATTGAGCTCAGTTTAAACGTGATAACTTGTCCAGATAGAATCTCCTACTAGTCTCAACCACAAATTAGGTAACACAAACATGAATAAATTAAAATGAATAGAAATGCTTCGAATATGTTTTATGTCAGTGACTTCTGGGAATGCAAAATAGCTTCAATGGAATTACAGAAGAGACGACCACGGACCATTAACTTTTGGAATTTCCTGATCTGAGTGGTTGATTGAGCAACCTCAATGCTACATTTGATGCTAGACTTTGCATTTGACCGGGTATGCATTTTGTACTCTTTCACATATTTTAATATAACCTGCATGGGGTATTTTCATTTCTGAAACAGTTGGAAGTTTTTGAGCAAGTTCATAGAATACATATGGAGTGTGTATCTAGTTTGCCAACTCCGAAATTTTCAACAACACTATATCGTGAAGGATTTACTTCTGGGATTCAATATGCATGTCAGGCATGTCTCGTTCTGCATCATGTAAAAGAAAAAAACACATCCTGGTCAACCATGAGTTTTAGACTTTAGCTCTGATACTACTGCAAGGGTGTGGGTGGCCTCCCAGGTTAAGTGCAGAGTTAGGCTGAAGTCAATGGGGCATATGTAACCCATCAATGACCACGTGTTAATATCATGCCCTGAATGTACAGGGTGTGTAAATTGATGATGATCTCTACCTCATAACCTTGCCAGTCTTTCTAACTGTATAGATGCATGCTTGCTGTTCTGGTGGCCTCAGGTTAAATTTAAGAAAGAGGATAAAGAGCCATTGTATTTGTGAGTGTATGGGCACATGCAGCTCTGTTGGCCTGAGATCAAGCCTTTGAAATCAGGTATTGGAGGTAGAATTAGGGAAAAACAACCCCTAGAAAATTCACATATCACAAAGAGGACACCGAAAAATCCAAACATACCCCCTGAGGGCTGTGAGTCCAGTGCTCAAGCAGAAAACATAGTTCAGCTTTCAAATCTCTTCTAGCAGTTACATCCTCCTATACCAGCACTGATTATTTTGTGACAACCAGGAGTCAGTGTTAGCTTTGGAGCCCTGGTCCTCAACTCTTCTTTTAGCCACACTTTCTTTATGTTTATTCATCTGATGAAATGGATTAATGTGCTACTTTTCAGTGTCTATTTGGAAAACAGTGCTTGATTTTTTAAATTTATTTTTTAATGCAGCAAGTTTATCATCTTGGCTCTGCTGAGAAGAGCTAGTTTTACACTTTATTTCTCTATGTTAGTTTTTTTAATCAGTGTACTGAGGAATGCATAGAAAAGCATCTTATTTGCTATAATAGATTAAGCCACTGATTTACCAAGTCCAGCCTCCATAACAGCTCTTACAGAGGAAGATGTCCCCTTTCAGCCTCTGCTCTCTCTGCGGCTGTAAAGTGTTTTATACACATCAAAATATGATATATTGGTGAGCAATTTTGATCACAAGCATGAGATCTGACTGCATTTAATTTGTGTAATCTAAACAAAAAAGGCAAAGAAATCAAACCTTCCAGCATGTCAGATCAGGAAACAAAAGACCTCATTGGCACAGAATGAAAGACCTACAGATGAAGAATCTAGCTACTGGACATACATGATTTTGCCATCTTCATACCAAAAAAAAAAAAAAAAAAAAAAATCAGCATGACAATAGAAAAAAAAAAAAAAAAAAAAAAAAAAAAAAAAAATCAGCAGTGCCTGGTTAGATCTGCATCCAGTCAGGGTGGAGCAGAAAGGAGAAAGAGCTTTTGAGGAATGCTAAAGACACAGCCTATAAATTAAGATATTCCTTAGCAGCTTTAAGCCACCTATCTTAAGGCCCAGTAGCACTTCGACCATAGCAGCCACAAGAGCTCTTGTTTGTCGTAATGATTGAATGTTTACTTTATTTCTGAGACCTTGTATTTCATGGGTTTTTGTTGCCCATGCTGAACTCTGTGCTGCTATGCCTGTGCTATTTCAACTATATGAACTAGGTAGCTTGAAGTTAGCTACACTACCTGTGTTACATACAGCCTTCAGTAGCATGAAGAAGGGTCTTTCTCATGTCATTTGCATAGGACTGGAAAGAGCATCTACTCCTTGTTTTTATAAGGAATGGCATATAACTGTTCTGCTTCAGGAGGTGCCCCAGTTGCAGTGAATTAGCAGTTGGGAGCCAGAAGGGTTTTTTTTCTCTTTTCCCAAACCATTGAGCTACTCTCTGTGTGGCTAAAGAATAACATAATAGCTTGGACTGTGCAATACCAATAAGTGTCTTTTACTTGAGAAAGAAGATTTGAGAATTTTTATATCTCACCTAAAAGAACGATGATTTCTTCACTCCCTTCTAGTCCAAAAAGAAGAATCTTCTGGCATCCTCAGGTAAAAGTCTCTGAGCAATTTGGCTAGCACGTGCTCCAGCAGGCTGGGGAAGTTCAGAGAAAAGAAACCTGTAGGGAAGAATTTAGAACTGTTACTTTGCCACTACCTGTCTCTTATTTCTATAGATGCTGGAATAATTAGGTGGTTAGGAGAGGGTGTTTCATTGTAATGTACTCCACAAAACTGCTTTTAATAAGAGAAAAAAAAGTTCCAGCAGTTTTTTTTGCAGAGCAAAATTCTTCAAGGAAGGACGATATTCTACCCTGGGAAAATTACATAGGGAAGGATGCAGCATAAATGTGTTTTGCTCACAGCAAAATTTGTAAACCTGGAGTGGATGAGAATAACATATTTCTGTGCTGTTTGAAATTGGCAAAAAGCCAGATTTTTCTGCCTCACTTTATTTTAATATTTTTGCAGTTGTATAAAATAGTGTTACATTTATCTTGGGAGAGGTACACCACTGGCATGAAGTTTCATGAAAGTGTGTAAGACTACAGAATGAAGCACATCATGGACCTGTTTTTTCTTGCACTAATTTATTTCACTGAGCTAAGCTAAGTGCCACTTATATACTTCAGGTAGAGAGAGTGGAGATTAAAGCAGGAGGCTTTAGCGTGGTTGAAATGTGATGTCACAAGAGACTTTTTGACTTCATTAATTACTTTGAAAGTGCTATGAAAAATCTAGTGCTATAATGATGCCAAACAAAGGAAAAAATATGTAATTACATATAACCTTGCCTGAAGTTCTTTTTCAGGGAAGAAAGTTCTCAAATAAAATTAATTAGGAAACTGCCATATTTTAAAAATCAAAGTTAGATTCCTTCGCTGAAGAATTATGGAATTAATGCAATTAATTTTTCCTTGCCAACATTAAAGAAGCAATAAAAATGAAGATTGAAAGTGTTCCATGGAAAATGGAGATGGAATGCATGAATATTTAAGTTTGTTAGTGTTCTGAAAAAAAGAGTAAATAATTCTCTAGTCTTTATTTTTAAATGGTTAAATTTAAAGAAAGTCCATGAACAGAATACACATTAACACATATTTTAGCTCTTCTAAATTTGCTGCATAATTGTTTCAGCAACTTGGATTTCACTAAAGGGGCAGTGAAGTTGTGTGGAATCTTTTCAAATCTTGGGGGTCCAAAGTGATCTTGAAGAATTGTGCAGTTTTGCAGTGCCACCTGTTTGAGCTATGAGATAATTCCATTATTGTATAATTTGATATACTTAATATCAAAGAGATATGAAATGTAAAGCCTGATAAAATTACTCTAAAATTTTGACACTAAGCTAAATCTATAAGCTTGGGCATCCTGTAACGTGTCTGTTGCTGCACTGTATGAATTCTAGCTTCTAATTAGGTACCTCCATTCCCCATATACATACCAATGTCAGTCCAAGAGGGAATGTGTGATTCAGTGTGGGACTGATCATCAAGTCCAACCATTAACCTAGCACTGCTAAGTCCACCGCTAAACCATGTCCCTAAGCACCACATCTACAGGTCTCAAATACCTCCAGGACTGGTGACTCAACCACATCCCTGGGCAGGGGGATTCTAATGCTTGACAACCTTTTCCGTGAAGAAATTTTTCCTAATATCCAATCGAAACCTCCCCTGGTGCAATTTGAGGCCATTTCCTCTTGTCTTATCACTTTATAGTGTGCCCAGGTGGCTAAGAAGATCAACAGCATCCTAGTCTGTATCAGAAATAGTGTGGCCAGCAGAACTAGGGAAGTGAAAGTGCCCCTTTAGTGGTGAGGCTGCACCTCGAATAATGTGTTCAGTTTGGTCCTTTTGCTATAAGAGTTATGTGTCAACTCTACTGTAGTTTTCCAGCTGTGCAATGGCTTCCAGCTCCTCCTGCTTGTTGCCCATGCTGCCCATGTTGCCATTGGTGTAGACTCACTGCAGTTGCAATCCCACTACCTTTCTGTGGTGAAGTCCTAATTCCTATGTGACCATTCTCAGACACTTCCATGGTTTCTAAGACATAAATAGTCCTTGCATCTTTGCTGCTGCATGGATCTCCATCCACTACCTCCACTGAGACAGCAGACCAAAGAACCACAAACACTCGTATTCTGCCCCCAGGCTTATCTTTAGGGAGCCTGTTTGTATCCCTTTCTCCCTCCAAATGTGGTATAAAGCTCTTTCAATGAGCCCTGCTCACTCCTGTGCAAAAATCCTTTTGCCCCTTTGAGGCAGGTGTGCCCTGTCACCAGCAGGCCTGGTGTCCTGTAAACTGATCAAAACCCATAAAATCCTGCCGGTGACACCAGGCTTGGAGCCAGGTAGTATTGGTATGCTACCTCTTCCTGTTTCTTTCCTCATCATTCCCTGCAACTGGAAGGATAGAGAAAAAACACTACTTGTGCTCCTGATCCCTTAACTAGCCATCTCAAAGCCTTGAAGTCTCTCTTGATTGCCCTCAGATTTCTTGTTGCAGCTTCATTGTTGCCTACCTGAAAAATCAATAATGGACAGTAATCTGAGGGCTGGAACAGGGTCAGAAGCTTTCTCTTCACA